>NC_053450.1:3070330-3231855 GCF_015227805.2 Hirundo rustica
GGTCCTATCAGGAATGTGCCTCGCCTCTGCCCTGCGGTTGTGTTGCCTTCAGAGAAACTGGTGTCACAAAGCACCGCAGAAGGACAGGCCACAGCGTTCCCTTGGAAAAGCTGCGGAAAGCAGTGGGACAAGCGGGTCAGGCTGTGCTGTTCCTTGGCTTCTGAGGAGCTGGAGGAAAGTTGGAGATACCTGGGTTGTTTTCCCCAGCTCCTCAGGGATGTTTTAGAGGGGTGGCAAGTTTAGGACAACATGCAGCCAGGATTTGAAAAAGCCAATCCCTGTGAGCAGCTGGAGGCTGAGTTGGATTTGATGTTCTTAAAGGTCTTTTCCAACTTTAATGATTCTTTAATTTCAGGGTTCTGAAATTAATGCTGGATGCTGGGAAGCATCTCATACAGTGCTACGAACCCACACAATTTGCGAGTGAATCAAGATTTTTTGGCTTGTCTCTCTCCACAAGGTATAATGGGATTTCAGACACCTAGTACATGGA
Organism: Hirundo rustica; assembly: GCF_015227805.2. Classification (NCBI taxonomy): domain Eukaryota; kingdom Metazoa; phylum Chordata; class Aves; order Passeriformes; family Hirundinidae; genus Hirundo; species Hirundo rustica. Next base: position 3,070,824 of record NC_053450.1, read on the forward strand.
CATGGACACTCCCACACATCTGGGTCTCCACCCAGAGCTGAATCCCACCCTGGAGACAAGTCAGATGAATTCCCACCCACCTGGCCAAAGGGTTTTATGGGTGGGGGTACCATGAGAATTACACAGCAAGGGTTGAGTGGGGAAGAACACGTTTTGTAGCTTGGGTTTTTCATATGTCTTACCTCACACAGCTCATGGAAATTCATCTTTCAACCCAAAGGTTATGCTCCTTCGAAGGTGGAAGAGCTTAAGTGAGTAAGAAGCAGTCCAATGAACAAGTAGAGACCCTCCATGTGCTTGCCTTCCATCCAGGAGGGGTGTTAAGCTGGAATACATTGCATAATGAAGAGATACAGCTGCTATTTCCCAAATAGAACCATTATCCATGTAAAGTTAGAGTATCCTGCCCCAGATTCCCTAACAGAGTTACAAGGAGCGACCAGAAGAGACAAGCTGAGAAATTGGGGCACCCAGCCTCAGAAGGATGAGAGCCACTGCCCTCCATCCCACAGCCTGTGCAAGCTCCAGTCTCCAAAAGTGTCTCATGCCAGTGTCTGGGAAGTCCACCTGGGGATGGAAGATTTGTCCACTCAGGAACCACAGGAGATCCATGACCTTCTGAACCAACTGATCATCCAGTATTTCCAAGGTAATCTCAAATACCACTAAATGCCTTGGTTGAGGTAACTGGAGCCTGGCCATTCCTGACCATCTGACTTGAATGGTTTGATTTCAAGGAGCATTTGGAACACACACCCAGGAACAGGGTGTGATCTTTGGGGTGACCTGTGCAGGGCCAGGAGTTGGACTCGATGATCCTGGTGGGTCCCTTCCAACTTAGTATATTCTATGATCTTCTCATACACTCAAACCCAGCAGCTCTACCAGATTTGGAGGTTTAGCTTGTGGCTCTTTGTTGCTCAGAGTCCCAAAATGGGCAGGTATTTCTTCCCTTTATGTCTATAGCAAAATTCTCACTGAACTCAGAGAGAAGAACCAGAAGTCACAGCCCTCAGCAGTGGGAAATGCAAAGACAAGTGATGAGATAGGAAATCACAGAAAACAGCTTGGCTAAAGCTCCCCCAGACGACTGTCATTGCCACCTTCACCTCAGCCTACTCCTCAAGCACATGGACCCCCATCAGTGTCCCCTGCTGCTGGGAACATTGCACTTGGCACCTGATGTGCCTCCTCCAAATATCCTCAGCTGTGCAGAGCATGGTGGGCTCCAGTTTGGAAACACAAGCCGCTCTGAGAAGAGCTCTTTCCCCACTTGTTGTGATGGGACAGAACAGGTTAATACTTTTGCAAGAGTTCTAGGCCAGCTGCCAAGCCTGCCTATGGCAAATCCATCCAAACTTGACTCATCCTCAAGTGATTCAGATTGTTCCCTTTAGTACTTTGGAAAAGGTTATCAGTCTTCTTGCATCAGGCCAGAGAAGGATTGATGGATGAGGGAGAAAGCAATATGCACCACACTTCACCTCCTTCAGAGTGATTTGGGACTGGCTATTCACTCCACAGAAGTCCCCTTTCCACATGTGAAATGAAGGGATTTGCACTTCTCTGCAGTATCTGAGTACCTCAGGAGATGTCCTTGGACTAGTCAAGCATCCTGGCTCTACTGGACTGAGAGCCCATAAAAAACAAAGTGAGGGCTGAGTCAAGCCCTTGGTATGCTGCCCTTGCAGCAGCACTTTGCAGTAAATGCACTGGCCAGAGCACAAAGTCCGGTCAAAGAAACAGCATGTCCAGTGCCAGCACTTCCTAAAACTGGGAACATCACATTCTCCACAGACATCCCCAAGATCACACTGTTTTCCAGGCTCTGGAGAAACCTGCGAGAAAATGCCTCACCTTTGCTGAACCACCAACACCAGGAGAGGAGAAGATCAGCGTCAAGCCTCAGTTAGTCACCGCCTCTTTCTTCCTCCCTTGGAGAAAACAAGCTCCTCATCCTCATCCACACAGATGGGTAGGATCTCCCTCACTGGACATGTCAGAGTATTTTCTGGTAAATAACTAATATGAAACTGTAGGAGTGGGATAGGAAGAGCAGGTGGGAGATGGGAAGAGCAGGTGGGAGATGGGAAGAGCAGCAGAGATACCTGGAAAGGATGACAGTAAGCTGGTTCTGCAGCAACACACTCAGCACCACCAGGTTCTACACTTGATCTTGGAGACTGTCTCCTCTTCTTCTGAGACCACATCTGTCCATGCAGGCACTCCAGGGATCTTTTAGGACCCAGGATAATTTAGGAGGGGATTTAGGAGTCCTTTTGATTCAGTAGTGCTGAAAGCAAGAAAACAGAACTGAAACTAACAACAAAGACCAGAATGTCACTTAGAAGTACAAACTCTTTACAAATAATGGAATATCACAATAGCCCTAATTAGATCAAAGACATAAAAGACAGGTCATAACAAATATAAACTAGATCGGAGGTCATGTTTATGTCATTGTGTCCCATCCTAAGCAGTCAGAAATGACCTTGGAAGACCTCAGAACCGGCGGCCAATTCTGGTAACAACACAGAGAAGTCACACAGTCCCCATTTGTTTCTCAAAGTTTGATATGGGTTTGCCTCAGAGCTGTGCTGGCAGACAAAGATAAGTAACATCAGTTTCTCATTAATCTATAGCCACATGGTCATTGGGTGCATGGAATCATAACAATATTGCTGATATCTACTTCTTTTCCCCATTTTTATACCCATGGTCTTTTGCCAAAAGCTCCCAAAGCCATCAATAGAAAAAAATCAATAACAGGACTGAAATAATTTCCAGGAATGAAATGAGTACCTGTTTCTAGTAAACTCCTAAGGGAAAGAGCTTGTATTCCTTGCTCCAGCACAAAGAAAATCTTTATATAGTGCAAATTTTAAAAAATGTATAAAATATATGATGGAGTAGCTATTCCTTAAATATTTTACTGCTGCCTTTTGTGTCAATGCATCTTATTGATGACTTCTGGCTGAAGGCAGGTTGATGGATACCACCAGTCCTGTAAGCAGATGGAGGGAGCTTGATGCTTCAGTGCACATCGGTCAAGATTGCACAGCACATCCCCTCCAACAGGCTGCCACAGCAGCGCAGGGGGTGATGTCAGAGGCCAAGTGCCCATCAGAAAAGAAGCATTTTCTGAGCTCAGAAGGTTAATGACCCATGGCACTGTGTCTTTACCAGCATCTGCCTGAGTGTAGCCTTGCAGACATCTCCAAACTGCTGCAGCAAAGGCTAGTCCTGCTTCAACCGCCACGATGTCCTGAGCACACATGAGCTCCCATGCTCCTTTTCTGCAGAAAGGCTGGTTGAGGAACTGGTCCAGAATGGGATTAAGCAACGTTTCATTTTTCCAAGACCCTTTCACTTCCAATTCTCTTCAGTCAGTTCCTAGGAACCAACTCCAGCATTTGCCCAGTGCAAATGAGGCATGAGAAACGTGCAGTTGGTTGGGAAGGGAGGGTGCAAAGACTGCAGAGCTCTGACCGAAACAGAGGAAACAAACAGAACCTCAGGCATGACTCCTGTCCACCCACAGACAGAGAGGCAACTTCAGTATGTGGCCTCTAGCCCTAGAGAATAGTCCCTGGAGAGCAGTAACTTAGTCACTACTACTAGACCCTTTTTATCTTCTCTATTACTATCTTTATTTCCTCCATGCCAGAGCAGATACTAAAAAAAAAAAAAAAAAAAAAAAAAAAAAAAAAAAAAAAAAAAAAACACCTAGATTTGCATCTCATACCACATTTGCATCTCACAATATGCTACATTTGCATCCAAAGCATACAACATTTTTAGGGCTCCTTTGCGTCATCAGAGGAAATTTTGCATGTTTCAGACTCAGGCTCACAGGTGGATTTGTCTGTGGAACATATCCTTACATATACCACGGAGCATGTTGATCGTTTGCCATAATAATACAAGAGCTTGACCATTTTAAATTGTAGTTCAGGGATAGCCCAGAGAGCTTCCTTTCCAAGGCAGGTTGCTCTGGGTGTACACAAGGCTACTCAGTAGATATACATAGGAAGAGGAGCACTCAGCCATGAGCAACCTGGAGTTTCAACAGAGGAGGAATTAAAATGATTTCAGCTCTGTCTCAGGTTTCAATTAGCTGGTTTTTAGCAAATTGCTTTGGGAAACTCTTTTGTCCTAAATTACTGTTCTGGAGAACACAAGAAACAGCAAATACATCTCAAGTAAAGACATATAAAGTCCTGTGACATCTCTTGTATTCATGTCAGGACACGTGGCCTACCATAATTCATGTGGAAGTTCCTGCCTAGAAGCCAAATGACAGAAAGGAAAACTTCCACTGATTTCACAGAGTCATAGAATCAAGGAAGGGTATGAGTTGGAAGGTACCTTAAAGATCATCTTGCTCCAATCCTGCTGCCACGGGCAGGGACACCTCCCATTAAACCAGATTGCTCAGAGCCCCTTTCAGCCTGGCTTGAACACTTCCAGGGATGGGACATCCACAGCTTCTCTGGGCAACCTGTGCCAGGGCCTCAACAACCTCACAGAAAAGAATTTCTTCCCAATATCCAATCTAAACCTGCCCTCTGTCAGTTTAAAGCCATTCCCTCTTGGTCTATCACTACATACCCTTGTCAAAAGTCCCTCTCCACCTTTTTCAACAGAAGACTTAGCTGCAAAAGATTAACTCACTTGATTGCATCAGTAATGTTCAGATCCTTGACACTTACTCATCAACCCAATGGGATTGCTAAGGAGTTCACCAAACTCCAGCCAGCTGACTTTGGCCCAATAAAGTCCCAGAAATTTCTCCGTTGGCTGTGCTGATCTACATAAAATAAATGTGTTATTTCCTTCCAAGCATCTCACCTCATCCCAGCCACAGATCTTTGAGTTTGCTACATACTTACAGCAAACTGGCTAAGAGAGAGCAAGGACATGTTTAACAAGAGTAGGGCAGGAAGAACATGAGTCTATAAAGCTAGAAATTAAAGGGAATAGATTTTTCCCTCCCTTTTTCTACTCTGAGATAGATAAATCCCTCTAATGTTCAAGTTCATGTATTATCAGAGATGGTCATGGATTACAAACCCACACACAAAATTAAACCATAGAATCAGAGAATCATTGAGTAGAAAGACCTCCAAGATCATTGAGACCTCCAAGGTCATTGATCAAACACCCCCACATCAAGTAAACAACAGCACTAAGTGCCACATCTAGTTATTTCTTTAACTTCCAGGGGTGGTGACTTCACCATTTCCCTGGGCAGCCTATTCCAACACGTAGTATGTCTTGCAGGGAAGAATTGCATGTTACCCGTCAAAGTCACTTTAAGTAGCCAAGGTGCAAGTGCACAAACTTGCATTGAACTAGCATTTTTCTGATACCCAGCTTGTGGTAGCCCTTGTCAAGGCTGGGAACCAGCCCAGCTGGTGTTAGCATTGCTGCTATGCTGCAGAGTGCCCATCCCATCGCACAGCTGGGATGGGAACAGGAGCTTCCCCCCAGCCTCCTCCATCAAAAGTTAAACTATGGAAAATTCCCAAGTGACAGATGATCTGCCATTAACCAATCAGTCTTCTATGTCCTTCTCTGACCAGTTGAACTAGGACCCGTATGAGTCGTGCTGTTGACTAATGGAAAGTTAAGCCTTAAGGGCTCTGAAGGTTGGGCCACTGAGCCTCAAAATTACTGTGCTTTGCCAGTTTGTCTGAGACACTTTGGGCTGTACAGAACATTGATGTTGGGCTTTTATTTTTATTTTTAATCTTAATTTTAGCCAGAATGGCAGAGTGAGAGGATGGAAGAAATGTAGTAAGTGTATTTGAAATGGGCATGGAATTTTACACAGGGCAGAGTTCCCAAAAATAGCTACAAAACAGACTGATTTAAAAAATTTGAAATGACAGATTTTATTGGTGTTAGAAGAATGATTTCTCAGGGCTGTATTTACTGTGGCAAGCCTAGAAGGAAGGGAACATGTGTTCCTACTCAACAGAAAGGAGGACATGTGCCATCACACAGCCAGACAGCTCATGGGACCAGGTTGCTCCATCATATACGCTTATCACAGTGGCAATGCAGTACTGTATATTCAAATGCTTTTGTAGATATTGAGTTAAGACTCTTGAAGGTTTGCTCACGTCACAGGAGAGGAAAAGTGAAGACGCAGATTGGCTGCAATCTGCTTCTTCACTTTGTCACTGTGGGAAAAAATATCCACATGTTCATGTGGTAAGGAAACTCCTCGGATACAGTTTTGTGTTTCCCTGGGTGTGGTTTCATACCTAAGTTTCTGTAATATGAGAAAGGAATAAAAGGAAAAGTTTGTAGTAAAATGAGCTCAGCCAAGTTCCCAGTATCCTCACGCTGAAGCTCCTTTCATAGAGCAGCAAAGTAAGGAAACTGCAGGTTCTGAATGCAACCTCCAACTGAGGCAAAAGCTCACTGAGAGAAACAATAACCCCTGGCAGGGCTCCAAATGAATCATTATGTCTTTATGAGCCATTGTTTCCCATTGATGGATATGCTCTCATTCACAAAAAAAGCTGCTTTTGTGAGGCAAGAGGAAAAAACACATTTTGAAACACAGAAGCGAGTCCCCGAGTGGTTAGGGTGGCATGGGAGCACTATGAGAATCCAGCTGTCATTTACCCCAGACAGCTGCATGAACAGCATTGAAATGTCTTCATGGACAAATCCTCTTGCTGTCTGCTTCTGTCCCTTATGCCTGTAAACTTTGCAGTGGAGTTTTCCCTTTGGAGCTAAAGTTTGGCTACAGCACCTCTAGCAGTTCCTCTTGCTTTCCATCCCACCAACACAGCCCACATTGATCACGCGTTCAAGCATTGCTCAAGGGTTTAAATGAAGACAAAAGAGGCTGAAATCTGTTCTGTTTCATCCCTCAGTTGAACAGTTGGCCAATTGACAAGACCGCTGCCCACCCGACTTGGGAGAGAGTGCTGGGGCTCAATTTGGTTGTGCACCTGGTGGCACATGGAGCCATTGGAGTTGTCCCTTTGCACTCAATTATGGCATGTTCAAGCCCATGCAATTAAAGAAGACCAAACACAAGTGAAGTTAGCGTCTCTAAAATGGCATCTACACGTAGGCAACAGAATGGGGACCCTCCTGGCTTGTGCCTGAGTCTCTGTCTAGACTGCCCGACTGCATTGACTGGATGTCCAGTGACTGGATCCGGAATCTGGACATCCAGAGGACAGGAAAACACCAATGCTTAGGATTCATCACACCAGAGTGAATCCGGCTCTCTGTGCTCTGATGTCTAGTGATGCCTGAGATGTTTTGCTAAAACCTACACTCCTCACAGGGCTGAGAGACAAGACACAAGGCCTGCTGAAGACCTGTGACCTCAGTGGCTCTCCAGCGCCTCAAGTTGGACCGGTCAGCTCCATAGGTTTGGAGTCTGTCCCAAGACAGACTGAGTCCAACCCCAAGCTTGTCTTCTCTACTTTCTCTAAGCCAGGCCATGCTGGCCCATGCCATGAAATGCACAGACATGCAGAGCTCGGGATGCCAGGCTGGGCTGGCTGCTGACATGCAGCCCTGGGGACCAGCCACAGGGACGTGGCCACAAGGTCCTGTTTGCCACTGCCAGCTCTGATGCCTCTCACAGCCCAGCCTGGCTCTGAAGAAGGACACAGCAGGATGGTTGGAAAAGAGATGCTTTTTGCAAATGCTACTGAAGAAAAGAGCTCCCACTGTGCTCACAAGGATTCCAAGAGTGGTGTGCCGTCCTCTACTGGGTGAGAGGCATTTTTTTGGCAGCATGAAGGGCTGAACTCTTGTTTGACTCCACCTCTGCATATTCATTTTTGGAGAGGCCTCTGTTCTTCCTGGAATGATGCAGATTTGCCTGCCTGCAGAAGCGGTTTGGAAGCAGCTGTTGAAGCAGAGAGAGCCCATTCTGCTTTCTCTCCCCAGGATACCTCAGATGTTCATGTCTTCAAATTACAGAGCCAAGCTCTGCAGGCTCCAAGGGCCACCTTTGCTCCCAGCACTAGGAACTGCAGGAAATATTTTCTTCTATCCTCCAAAACTCCTCAGACATGTGCCAGGCTAAATCTACACTCTCCCAGCTGCTCTGTGCTCCTCTACACAGCACAGGATTGGAAAGCTCATCAGCTCACCTAAGTACCTAAAACACTTGGAAGTTTGAAGCCATATGGATCTGACACTGCCTGAGGCCCCTGCCCTGGAGGAAGAGGGAAGATGGGGAAAGGAGCATCTTGCTTGGAGCCATGAACAGATGAATATGCACCAGGGGACCCTAAAGGCAAGGAGCAGCCAAGTCCTTCCTGCAGGGTCTGGAGAGCTGCTGTTCAGCTTTGAAGAAGAAAACATCCCACAGACTGCAGCCACCCAGCAGAGGACCAGTGGGACCCTGTTCAGCTTTGAAGAAGAAAACATCCCACAGACTGCAGCCACCCAGCAGAGGACCAGTGGGACCCCATCCTCCTGGAAGGTTTGGGAGCCTACAGCCTCCCAACCTTCTGCCTCAGGCTCATACGTCAAAAACTTGGTCCTAAACCTCTCCTTCACCACGTGCTCTGGAACCTGATGTTTCCAGTGTACCTAGGGGAGGCTTGCCAATATTTTTCACTGTGAGGCTGAAGACACCTTCTCAAGCCGAGAAGTACCTGTGTTTTCAGATCTAGTCTGCTCACCAGACCCACTTCACCACTGAATCTTGCTGAGATCTATGGCAGTTCAGCCCTGGAGGCACCTCAGCACAACCAGCCCTGCAGAAGAGCACCAAAAGATGAAGAACCTGCTTATTCAAATATTTTTAGGCAATAGATTGGAAACTCACTCAAAATAGGGAGAGAACTCTTCTTTTTCTCACTGCAAAGTCCCTTCTCTACACAGTGGGATTCAAATGCATGACCTGACCCTCAGTTACCAAGATAAAATACCCAGGGACGAGAGCCTCATATTCACTGCTGTAGGAATTTCCTGGTTTCCACTAGGACTCCCTGCAAAGACAGGGCACATTATTGTGCAGCTACATAGCCAGGGTCATGGAAGAGTCTCTACTCTAATGAACATTAAGATTTTCAAAAGAAACTAGACCCTGAATATATTCCTTCAGAATTAACAGAGCAAGGACCACAGCTCTCCAGCAAGGCTTTCTTATTTATGAGGTGTGAGAGAGAAGAGCCCCCAAATCTCTGCCATCCTTGAGGGCTATCACCATCTTACTCATCAAGGTCTATATAGTGAGAAGTGTTCACTTTTCACTCAAGTTGAGAGCTCTGAATCATGGCTTTCAAGTCCCTGCAGCCAGGTGCAATCTATGTAGTGACGGTGCATCTCATTTCCTGGACAACTCTGAGAGCCCTAGCCAGGATATGGCACTTTGCTTTCAACTTAACACTTACATCACCATAAGATCTTCCTGAACAACCCTTCACACTTGCTAAAAACTGTGAAAGATTGTAAAAATCCCTGTCAGGTAAATGAAGAGTTAATATTCCTGGGAGGTTATCACTAAGAATGGGAATCCTGCCCAGGAATGATGACTTTATGGGCACAGCTCCACCGTGATGCTTTCTTCAGACCTAGGTGATCTGCCTTCCTCTGTTCAGGAGGTCCATTTGTAGTAAAAATCTATAAATAGTATGATAGGCTGAGAGAAGAGATGAAAAAGGGCCAGTGCTGGGTCATTTAATGTATAGACAAAGACATGTTCACTTCATCTGTCATGTAAACCTCAACTGCTCAAGTTTATCATTCACTGCCAAAAATGCTATTACAGCAGCTCGAGATTAGAAAGACAGTTTTATTCCTGTTTCTGACTGACCTTTGGATGGATTTTTCAACTTGGAAAAAGAAAAGAAAAAACACTTTATATGCTCTGAACTAGAGCTTAGAAAAGTCTAACACATTTCTAAGTATAGATGTGGTGATTTACAAGGAACTCTTTTTCTGTTTTTTATAAGACTCTGTCTTTCTTCAGCCATGAACAGTGCATTGGTTCTGACAAGGACACCGGGAACCTTTGAAAGTAGAATTATTTATGACTGGGAGTGTGTGATCGAATGGATAAGAAACTGGACTTATTACTTGGCTCTGCCATGGATGTGCTGAACAAGAGCTTTCCCTTTCTATGTTTCTTCTCTGCAGTGATGGCACATCAGAGTAAAAAACTGTTTTCTCATTACTATTTTTCAAATAAACCAGCACAGCCCAGTCATCCTGGCAGCACCAGATGATGCCTCCTCGTCTATAATCCCTGCTCCCTGCAGGGTTTTTTTGGTCCAGCCAAGTGTGCTCCAGACCAAATACATCAGTGTCATCAGGTCGTTGGTGCTCTTCTATGAGTCTATTACCTGGATTCACACAGACCAATCTCAGTACCTGGTCCTAAAAGTTTAAAATAAATTAGTTGTATCAAGGTACAGATAGTAATTACATACATAATAATAGATGACAGACCAGTTGTGGTAAGAGCTGGAAAAGTGATCCATGATCCAAAGAGAGCACAGGTTTCGTTGTTTAATTACATCTGGTCAGCAGCACTGGGGCAAATTCTGTATTTGCCTTACCTGAGGCTCTGAGATCCAAGTTCTCAACAGGTTGCATCACAATGCTCAACAAAAACAAACAACTACCAGCATTTAGGGAATGAAAGCCTGAGTCTTGAATTCTGGGATTCCTGGAAGTTATGTGGTCATGCAAAGGCATCTAGCTTTGCTCGTGGCCAAAAGAAACCCTAAACATAGGTGTGATTGATTGCCAAGAATAATTTGGCATTATTAATTACATCTGCAAGTTCCACTTTCTGATGGTGTTCTCCAAATCCCTCACAAGTATCAGTCTTTTCCAAGCCTCTCAAAAATGTCCATGCACACTTTGACTGCACAGTGGGTGCACAGGGTTGGGGGAATGAAATTCTTTATATAGAAGGTGGAGAGGAACTGGACCAGGCTGCCCAGAGAAGCTGTGGATGCCCCATTTCTGGAAGTGTTCAAGACCAGGTTGGATGGGACTCTGAGCCACCTGGTCTTGTGGAAGGTGCCCCTGCCCATGGTAGGGGGATAAAACTAGATGTTCTTTAAAGTTTGTTCCAACCCAAGCCACTCTAAGATTTCTATAATTTCTGTGTGAGGGTCAGGTCTCCAGTGTACCCATCCTCAAGTGATGAGCTGCACCCAGGATTACCTGACCTCCATAAGCACCTCTACTTTCAGCATGAGCCCCTAAAGCCTCCCACCACTGCCCGCTCACATCACAAAGATTCATCTCCAGCTCATCCTCACTCCTCTCCCTTCCCGACCCCTCCCCTCTCCCCTGAAGACATCCTTTTTACCAAAACGAGCTGTGGAGACTCGAAAAGACACTGACGTCAACATAAAAGTAAACCAAAGAGGTCTGGTTCCTGTATCATCCCCGCGCCGCGCCGAGCGCCGGGGAGCGAGCCCACGGCCACTCAGTGGAGGAATCTGGAGCGGGCTCAGGGCTCAGCAGCTGAGCTTTCTCATTCCGGCAGTGTGAGTACTGGCTGCGGCGTGCTTCGGGCTGGGAGCGAGGGGGGAGAGGGAGGGAGATTCACCGGCTGCAGCTTGGGAAGGCAGAATGCTCTGATCCTGGCTGAGCTGGGAGTTTGGAAGCATCCGGATGGGGATGGGAGTCCTTGCAAGCTGGGTCGGGAGCGGAACACGTGGGTTTGGATGCAGGTTGGCTCTACAGCACTGGAGAGGAAGGAGGGTTCTGGAGGTGCTGGAGGGATAGAGGAGGGTTGGGGACTTCAGAGCTGGTGCAAAGGAAAAGAGCATCTCATCGAGGGAAATTTGGGTTTTCTATAAACAGATCTATTTGGATGGTAAAGAGCCTTGAGGGATTCTGCACAAAAACTTGAGTATTTCTGGTAAACTTCCATATACAGATTATTTGTGTCAAGTCCAGCTATTCACACCTGTGCATCCCACAGGTGTCCCTGTATAGAGATGCAGAGCTAGACACAGGATTTTTAGCCTCATCCATGGCCATGAAAAAGTGATCTGAGAAGGTTCAAAAAGAACTTTATAGTTTTAGGTTAGGAAGCAGACAACTTTCCCCAGGGAAATGATATGGAAATCCTTACTCTGATTGCTGTGTGGCTGGGGGAAGTGGCTGGGCCAAAGCTGGGATGGCTGAAAGGGATGAATGGCCTCACTAGGTCCATCAGCAAGTCTCTGCCAACTGGGACATGTCTGGCCACAGTACAACACAGAGAGAGCATCTCCCAGTGTTTACACAACCCGTGCTCAGTGGCAGTGTGATGAATTGGCAGCATGGCTCCTCGGACTCATTTCATCTGTGTTTTGGTGACAGGAGGCGCTTTTTTCTCTAACATTTCTCACATGCCAGGGCCAATTGCTCTTCTTCAGCAAAAAGCCAGCCCTTTTCCTGAAATGACAGCTCCTTCTGCAAAGCTGAAGCTCTCCCATTCAGAAATAAAACAGTGGGTATACAAGTTTAATCCCTATTACTTGCGCGTGACAGTCCCAATTAAAAACCACCAGGGCAAATACCTCTGTCGCCCACGACCAGATGCAACACTGCATCTCAGCTCACCCTGTAAATCTTGCCCTGAGCAGAGGAAATCTGGGCAGCCATGGAAAAATGAGGCAGAAGTGCCCACCACCTTCCTGTCGCAGCATCTGCCAGCAGAAGCGAGGGCAGAAGCCTCCCTTTGGCAGAAACCTCTTTAATAAGAAATTTTCTCTCTCCTCTGTGCACAGATATCTCTGCCAACCCACAGTTAGAAGGAAAATCCCCATTTTCCCCCATTCCTTTCTTACAAGCACACATGGCAACTTAGCAATGCAATTGAACAGCTAATTTATTAATCTATTTTGGAGCATTTTTCCTCACCCTGCTCACGTCTCCTTCCCCGTGCCTCCAGTGTGATGAGATAAAACAGACACAGAGCCATTTCTTCCCTCCCCGTAGAACCTAAAGGTGCCAAAAGCACCCTAAAACTCTTTTTTCTCCCGTTTTGAAGCAGAAAGCAAAGGCCAAGAAAGGAATTGCACGAGACATCACTCACAGCACATTCTCCCCAAGGCAGAGCAAGCAGAATGGAGGAGGATGCTGAACACAGCAATAAATCCCACCAGGCGCACGTACCACAGGTCTTCTCCCCCTTAAGTTCATCATGCTCTTGGGATGATGTGGTTCTCACAGGTATGCAGGCTGTCCTGGCCCTACACCCCCTTTCAGAGGGGGAAGAACAAATGTTTCACTCCAGCTTGTCAGAAGGGCTGCAGGATTTTGGCAGCCCACATTTTAAGGGGCTGGAGAAAGTAAAGGGAGATGTTTAGCAGGCAGGTGCTCATCACGTTCAGGGAAATCTCACCTATTAAGGAGATGTGAATCTAGATGCCTAAAATGAGGAACATCCAAATCCCCAAGCCCTCTTTAAAATGAGAAATAAAAATTCCCCATGGGAGCAACATTCAAAGTGCACATTTTTAGGACTTCAAGTCCAGGTTGGATGGAGCTTTGAACAACCTGGTCTAATGGAAGATGTCCCTGCCATGGCAGGCACTTAGAACTTTAAGATGATCTTTAAGGTTTCTTGCAACCCAAGCCATGCTGTGGTTCGATGATTCTGTGATTTCCCTTTCCACCCTGGGCTGTTATAGTAGGTCCCTATAAATGTCCAGTCATCAGGTTTAGGAGGAGGTGAAACTCCTTATCACCTAAAGGTACATGTTAGTGGTCATCCCATAACATCTATGGTAAAATCTACAGACCCTTCTGAGGAATAGCTGTACTTCTTTGCCAGCTCATCTGTAAATGCTGTAAGGACCCTTCCTGCTCTCTGTTTTGCCTCAACCATTTTTCATCCTTGCATTTTAATTTGTTGCTTTTAGCTGTACATTTTTTTGCAGATCACAAATAGCTGAGCAAATCCTGCTGATGGCTTAGCAGGGAAACACTTCCCATCCAGTAAATCCCAGAGCGGCACAGCAGAGTCCAGCCAAGCATGACAAAGTCCAGAGACAGAAGTAGTTGTTGCTGAGGTGAATGATGAATCAGGGGAACAGAAAAGTGAAGCCCAGAGCCAGAGCAAAGGATTAGTAAAGCTGTGGGGGTCAGATGGGATTAGGCTGAGCTGGCTGTGACAACCAAAGAAATTATGTCACCCATCAGGATGACACTAACCAGGGATGCTGCTGTTCAGTATCAGCATGGTATTTACTGGGATCGATACACCATTATAGACACAGAAGAACTGAATTCTTTATTACCTCTTACACACAATCCATAAAAGATATACATCTCATCTATCACAGTAAAGCACCACTACAGCTATTACCACACAACAGAAAGGATAGCTTCTTCCACATTGAAACAAAAAAGATTTACTGTCAAATGTCCCCTCCACTTTGTGGCTGCAGCCACTTTCTCTGCAAATACCTGCCAAACAGATGAGGCTCTGGGAAATGCCTCTTAGGCTAAAAATGGAGGGTATGGCTTCCAGTGTGGTAGTCCAGCAGACAGCTTCCTATCCTTGAATACACTGAATTTGTCACCCTGTCTATGGCACACCTGGAGAGAGGGATTTGGGCCACTTTGGGGGGCTGCCTCATTGTGAGGCTATCACAAGCAGTCTTTGGCCTCATGGATGAGGGCATGGATGCCTGTAGAGGTTTGCCAAATTTTTGTTTCATTCAGAGATACCAACAACTGCAAAGACCTACATCAGAGTAGGTTTGCTGCAGGTAGGCATTAGCAAGGTGAAATGGCACAGAGTTCTGAGCACACTGACCCCCACAGAGACCAGCACAGGCATTTGTAACCCACCAGAGTCCTCTCAGAGTGGTGAACTCAGAAGGATGCAGTAAAGTGGGTACCTGGGCACAGCAGGACAAGGCACTGAGGCAGCCTCAGCAGGAAAACCAGCTTCTTGCATGACAAGAAGGAGGTTTCTAGCACTCAAATGCAGAGGACAGGAGATTGCTGGAGGTCACACACCTCCACCAGACAGAGTCACTAGTGTGCAACCAGCCTCTCCTCTCAGTGGGATGTATGCCCACACTCTTGCTGGTCTGGTCATGCTCCAGCAATTGATCCAGAGCAGAGCAAAGTGAACAGTCAAAGTACACCTTTTCCTGCATCCATCACAGCCTAACTGGTTATTACCCAGCTCAACAGAGAGGCTAATGCATTATAAGGCTTACCAGAATCACAGAAACACAGAATAGTCTGGGTTGGAAGGGACCTTAAAGATAACTTACTTCAAACCCTGCTGCCATTGCAGGGACACCTCCCACTATCCCAGGTGGCTCCAAGCCCGGTCCAGCCTGACCTTGGACACTTCCAGAGATGGGGCATCCACACCTTCTCTGGGTGACCTGGTTCAGACTCTCCTCACTTTCATAGTGAAGAATTTTTTCCTCATATCTAATCTAAATCTCTCCTAGTTTAAAACCATTCCCCCTTGTCCTATCTGTATCTCATTGTTCAAAAAGTATAGAATTATAAAGCAGCTCAGGCTGGAAGAGACCTTAAGTGAGACATCAGACAGGTGCAATTTCACCTTTACCCCCAAAGTCTTTCTCTGGCAGGATGGAGAGGGAAAGCTGAGCTGTCATGCTGGGTTTCACCTGCTTGGCACTCATAGAGTTGCACTTCCCCGGCAGCCAGGCTGGCTCCTTTTGCCTGGGTTGAATATGCCAAGCAATACATCTCTCAGAAAAATCCAGGCTGCCGAGCTGTGTTATACTGTCTCCAGCTACCAATTATGTGGATAAATTGATTGTAGTTAGAGTGATAAAGTAGCACAACAAATACACTTTCAGGAACCAGGTATTTTTCACACACCAACTTTGAGGCTTCCTGCTGCTTTGATAAAACACACAGAAAATTGTCTGCAGGCTGCGGTGGTGTTAGAGGCACAGACTTGTGGAGGCTGAGGCAAACCAGCAAGAGGTTTAAAATGCACCAATTACTCCACATTTGCGCACTATTGTGCAAGGCAGGTTGTTCAGATTCTTTTTGAAAGGGCCACCATAAAACTCACTCTGACCAGCAGCCACCTCAGAGGATATCCAGGACTGAAATAGCAAGGGGCAGACATCAGGAATCAGAGTCACTGGCAGCTGGCAGGACAGGGAAAGGAAGAGGAGTCGTGCTGCCTCTGTCCCCTGCCTAGATTAGATCTGTCTCATACCAGGGCTGTTCTTCTCCCACTCACAACAGTATCAAGTTCACCCAGAGAATCAGAGCTGTTAAGTTGCTGGAATTAAAAATTCCCAACTGTATTATTCTCTGTGAGCAGCTTACCTAAGGAAGCGTAAGATTATTTTAAACACTTTGATTTATTAATACACCCAGAATGGCTCAAGCTGCTGGTTCTTACCCAAGGGAGTTCAGCAGTGGAGCTCAGCATCTTGACTCACAGTATTGGGACTGATATATGACTAGCCATGATCAGATGGCATATCTAAAAATACAGAGCCTGCAGTTTATTTTTCTTGGAAAATGGAAAGACACCCAAAGAAGCAGAGCCCAGTTTAGCATCACAGCAGACTGAATTTTTGCTTTAAAGAAGCCAGCAGAATTTGCTCAAAAGAAGGTGGCATCTTAGGTTGTGTTACAGCCATGGGATTAACCTGTGGCTCTGGCACTGTGAGGGGAACCTCTGGGTGCTGCTGTGGCTCTAACTCTGAATTACACAGGACAGGGATGCTTATTGCACATCCCTGCCCTAGGAGACACAGGAAATAGGACTCCTCTTACCCAAAGGAAGCCTCTACACTGAGACCATGACAAACTGGGCTGGTTATCTGGTCCAGACTGGTGTTAGTGAACTAAACTGTGCAAGATGAACCCACCTTACATCATTTCCAGGGAAGCTGCCACAGACATCTCCATAGCTGCTATCAGGTTTGCCTTCTGTTGTCTCTTCTGTAGATTAAACAAGCCCAGTTCTGTTGGTCTGTCCTGAGGGGTCATGCTTGCTGGCACACAGGTCGTTTCAACTGGTTTGGTTTGGATATTTTCCAAGGCAGAAACACATCCCCCTTCCATTAGTCAATTTAGTAGTATTTATTACATGTAATAGTGGTTTTGTAGAAAATAATCCCTCCAGGTGACATGAAAGGCACATCGAACAGCACCCTGCAGCACTCCCAGCATAACAAAGACTGAAGCTATCAGTAACAAGATGAAGTTATGGAAAGGATTGATTCAGCAGTGACAGGTTAAGCTTTTGCTCCTGATAAAAAAATTGCTTTGAGACCTTAAACACAAACTGGAGTAGGGCATTGGTCTTCCCTCCATCATGCCATCCACTGCCCACACCTCAGTGTGGTGTCAAGACCTCACCAGCAGGGACAATCTGGTGCCGTCTATAATCACAACCCAGACAGAGAAAATATCCCCTTGGATTTCTGAACCATCATATTTCCACCTGACTCAGGTCTCAGGAGGTTTTCTCTGCTCCAGGTGGGAGACAAAAAGGTCCGTGACTCCATAGCAGAAGATATCACCACCACTACAAACAGTACCAGCTGGATTCTGCTGCCCAGCACCCTGTTCCATTTGTTTTTAGGAGAATATTATTTTGGCATTGTTGTTTCCAGTAAATCACACATGTGATTCCCTCCTTCCCTTCCTGAAAATTTCCCAGAGCACTTCTGCACATTGTAGTTAGAGGGATGGTTTCAGCCATAAGGAAACTGAGGCACCTTCCCAGTTTTTTTGTCCCCAGTGAGGCCCCCCACACACAACTTGCTGCAAGGACAGGATCTCTAATTCTCAACAGCTGAGAACACAAAGGAGCACCCCCTCCAAAATAAAACGAGAAAAAAAAAATCAACAAATGTAACAGCTTCTTGCAGAGGCAGCAATTTTAGGAATCACTTGTAAGCAAGCCGCAGGGTGGTTGTTGGGTTTCTTTTCTTCCCAAACGGGGCCCTTTCTTTTCTTCCTGTTCCTACAGGGCTTTTCATCACTGTGGCATTTCCTATGATAATCCCCCAGATTTATGCTGCCCTGTTCCAGATCAGAGCATTGCTGAGCTCTGTGCACGTCTAACAAAAGACAGCCCTGCCCTGAGCCCTTCCAAATCTCTCCAAACCACGCAAACAAAGGGAATGGGAGAGGAGGATTAACATGTTTGCAGAGAGGGAGCAGGGAGAGGATGTCTTTCTCTAAAGCCTTTTTTTTAGGTTTGTGGGTCCAAGTACCAGATTTTATGAGTTGCAGGTGTCCTTCCTCCTGGGCTAGGTTACTCAGACAACAAAAAACCTCAAAAGTTGAACAGATGGCCCTGGGAGCCTCCTACTGCCCCTTTCCAAGTTTGTGACCACTGCTAAATCAGAGCAGGTGGAGATACCAGACTGTGTCCCTAAGCTCTCCACCACCTTCTTGCCATGGGTTTTCAAATGGGTTCCTCTGGCCTCTGCATGCTTGCAGGGCACAGCACATCTTGAGTTCAAGGTTGTCTAGCTCAGCCCTGCCACACTGCACTTCCTACTGCCACAAACACAGAAGCAGAGCACTGAGAGCTCTCTGGGGGCTCTTCAACAATCCAGGACCAACAATCCTGCCAATTCCTGCTCTTCAGCCTTCAAACTAGAGCTGGGCAAGAGCCACTCCCCCCAGCACTGATCTCCCAGGGCATGGTGCCCAAGTAATGCCACAGCACAAAGCTTGTGTAGCTTTCGCCTTCAAGCACCAGTGTCCCTGTGAGCCCAGTGACAAACAAAACCAACAGGAAATACTTTGCTGGGAATCGGGAGAGTTCTGCAGTGAGGTTATGACACTGGACATTGAGTTCTTAGCAATCAGTCTCTGAATCTTTGAAAAAAATAGAAAAAAAAATTTTAAAAAGCACAAGAGGTGACAGGCCAGACCTGGGTTGGGGAGTCAGAATGGTCACAGCAGGACCTCGCAAAGGATCCCAGTGAGGTTTGGATCAGTAGGGACAGCTGAGACATGACATGCTTTGTTGGGTGGCCAAAGAGTGCCTTGAACTGAGGAACCTTGTCAGAACCCTCACAGTTGTGAGACCTGTGGTAAACTGGGCAGACTGGGATGGAGAGAGGGATCCTGGCTCACCCTTGCAGGCTGCATTTATTACAGGTAAGGGACTTCATACCCCTTGCCATGCAAGGACTGGAGACAGGCAGGACCAATGTGGTCCAAAGCAGTCACTCAGGAAAGACCTGAGGGTTGCCCAGAGGAGCAGCATTTTGTGCACTGCAGATAACTTAATTTTTCTTTCAGCTCAACACATCCATCAGCAAAAATGCCATGGCCTGGGGAGAAAAATAGAGGGGGAGCCAGTGGTCAGCAAAGCCTTCCCAAATATGCAGCAGGCAGGCAGAAAACTGGCTCCTACACACTTCCTCCCCCGTGCCTGACTCACCCAACAAGAGCCATGGCCATCATCTTAGGGCATCACTTGTCTTTCCCTGTCCCTCATCAAGCAGATGAATCGCAGCTGGATCCCATCAGCAGCGGCCTTATAAATGTGAGAATCTGATCTCCCCCCCCTTGCACAAGCACACAGATGGGGAGTCTGTTCAGAGGCAGGGATACAAAATTATGGTGGCCTCCAGCCCTTGCAGTCTTCTGAGGACAGCAAGTGACAGCCCAGAGAGTGCTGGGAAGGACCTGTGATCCCAAGCAGTTGGCAGAGAACACAGACTGTGCCCTGCAGAGCTGCTGACATCAGGCAGGTCCAGCTGCCTCTAGACCCTGCTGAGATGCCATCAAGAGAGCCATCTTTTATGGCTTTCCACAGTCCCTGTTGCCCATGCTGAGAGTCAGGTAAAAAGCCCTGGGAATTTTGAATGTCACTGGGGGAGCAATCCAAGCCCTCCTCCAGGGCTGTTCACATTTCTTTGTCTACTTGGTGTTTCTACCCCATCATTGCAGGAAAGGGACAAAGGTTGTCCCTTGAAACAGATTCTGTATAAGAGTTAGTAGCAAGAGCTCTGATCCTTTTTTCCAGTTCTTCCAGCTACACCTTCAGCATAACTAGCATGAATGTCTCAGGGTTCAGATACAAAGCAGTCCCAGAATCTCCCAGATGTTACAGCATGGCACACCTGGATCACCAAAAGAACAGCAAAGAATGACTTCTCAATCATCCAGCAGATGAAGCCACATGTTGCTCTCTTTGGCTGCAAATGAGCAAGGGCCACAAGTTAAAGCCAGGCTGGAGACAGATGCCAGCCTCAATCTTCCAGGTTCTTTCAACTGGATTTCCCTTGGATTCTACCAAAAGCACCAGGATCTGCTTTCAGGATCTTACCATTTGCCATGCTATCACTTGCACCAGCTCAGGAGCCACCAAAGAGAAGTGTGTTTCCACACTGCTCTTCAAGGGAAGACATATGTTACTTCTTTGTGATAAGGAAGTGTGGTGGTGTTGAAGAACACCTGATTTAGGTGGAAAGTTCCTACATATCTGGGGAGAGCCCTGTTGCCCACTTGTTTCCCCCTAAATCAACACTGCCTCCTGGAGGGTGGTCCAGTGCAGAAATTTCTCCACCCCTGGTCCACCTGTGAGAACCTACACGGTTCTCTGGGTCAGTTCTGATTCACAGCATCCCATAATAGCCGTGGAGACCGTGGACAACCAAAATTTTAGGGCTCATGGGCAGTGCATATTACAGAGACATACATCAATGTTTTCCAGCACTTTTTAAGGCCCAAGGATCTTCTAGAGTAGATTTACCAGAAGGAAGAGTAGTAGTATGGCAAAGGGTTACTCACCTGGCGAGCTCACATTGTTGTCTCTCCATCAAGCCTGCCAAACAAATTACCATAGACTAGTAGCATCCTTCCCTGATATAAATATTAGTCCTTCTAGGTGCTGATTTTGACTGAGCCAATACCTTCTTCCACCTACAATCTCACTCCAAGATTTAATACTGTTGTATATTCAATGAACAAGCTTGAAATTTTTCCACTTACTAAAGCTTTACTCTTTTTTTTTCTGCCTTTCTCGCTCCCTCTGGGAGAGTGATAAATGACTGAAAATCAACAGATGATAGAAGTTCTTCATTTATCAGCTATGTTTGCAACTCCTCCTGAAGATGAGTGTGGGAACTGGGTCTGGGACAAAGCATGGCCCTGAGCCCGGATGTGCCTTCTCCACCTTAACAGCAGCATCTGCTTCCCAATATGGCATGCTCTGCACTATCTCAGGCACAACTTGAAACTTTGCAGCTGTTGCCATTCAGAGTCTAGCTCTAAATCCAGCAAGGAGGGAGAGGCTGGGTTAGTGGGGGAGTGCAGGGCACTGATTATCCCATGCACAGGGATGGGAATGCAGCTCTCATGAATCATGTGGAAGCACGAAACCAAACCAGTCCTCACACAGGAAGGACCAGACAGTCCCAGAGAAGGTGGACAGAGCACAGATACCAATAGCCCATCCTGGAGAAAAGTCTTCTCTTTCTTTCAGTCTCACATTTGTAACTCCAGAGAGCCATTACCTAAATATAAAAATTTTGTTGACAGGCTGTAGGAAACTTAAGCATTTGCCGCCATAGGCATTGAGAATGATAGAAACACAGAATTCTAGAATGGTCTGGGTTGGAAGAGACATTAAAGACCATCTAGTTCCAGCCCCCTGCCATGGCAGAGACACTTTCCACTAGACCAGGTTGCTCCAAATCACATCCAGCCTGGCTTTGAGCGCTTCCAGCTTCTCTGGGAAACCTGTCCTGGTGCTTTGATACGGTCCAAGTCCACCCACCCTGCCCAACGTTAGACCATGGATTGGTTTCTTCTCTTTGTTCTTACCCCTGTTGAACTTCCAGGATGGAGGGATCTGAAGGCAAGATGATCACCCAGACATGGCTCATGGAGACTTTCCAATCACACTTGTTTCCCAAGCATAAGGAAGTGAGAAACAAATGAAAGTTCAGGCATGTGCCTGAGCTAGAGGGCAGTGGTGGAAGGCTGGATGCCTGGATCAGGGGGCTCATAAAGCCAAGTAGGATATTCCTGAAACTAGGGGAACAGTTTCAGGAACAATCTGCTCCTCAAAGTGAGGAAACTCAAAATAGAAAATCAATAAAATAACCAGACAAAAAGGATCAGCTCCATCTTCTTGGGAAAGATCCAAGGGTGAAAAAGTAATTCCAGAAAATGAGGTCAACCTTCTCTAATAACCATAGCTACTGTTTGTGCTCCAGTGAGACATGCATGTGTGGAGTTTACCTCTCCTCTATTTATGGATTTGGCCTCTTGACCTGGAATTCAATACCTCTCAGTTGATCCTGTTGTGTTGTGACAGGCCATATCCTGCGTGTTTATTGCATTGGCACCAGTGTTGTCTTTATCTAAAGTGTGATGCAGGCCAGGGCTGATACTAAAATCCAGCATCCACCCTCTCTGTATTTCTAAACAACTAAATTTGATGTAAGCTCTCAATTTTTTTCTGCCTTTTATCCCAGAAGAAATCTCCAAAGCTACTGAAAACCTCCTGGGGAGAACGTCTGTGCAAACCCCAAAAAAGTACCAGTTTGGTACCCATTTTAGAGCAAGAAGTGGGACTTGAGATGGAACTGGGGGGATTTTGAATCCTTAGTGCATCAATTAGCAGAGATGTCTTGGAAGCTGCTCTGGCTGTGTGATTTGAACCCATCTCAATAACGGGATAATTCATTATGCTTTGTCCAATGTCAGTCTCTTCTCATGTAGCCAAGGATGTAGAGATACATAAATCTCCACTCTGAGAGAGACCTGACACTCACCATGGCTCTACCACCAGCAGGAAAGGGCTGCATGAGGATGGAGGAACATGTTGGAGGGCTCCTTGGCAGAGCCTCAGACTCTCTATTCCCACCCATGCTCAGCCATTTCAGCCCTGGATGGATCTCATTATCTCCTCTCTCAAATGACTGCAGGCAACACCACCAAAGTGTGCAGGGTCACCCTTTGGTTCCCTGTGCCAGCAGCCTTCTCTGGGTCTGGACATCTGGTTTGGTTCAAAGCACATCACAGGCTGTGTGGGATTTGGTTCAGCACCTTGCTGCAGCTGCCAGGGATGCTTCCCTCTAATCCCAGTTCACATCAGGAAGATGAAAAAAGGTGTATTTTCCACATGTCATACATGGTGGTGGCACTGCAGTGGCCTTGAGCTGGCAAGTTCCCAGCAGGGAGATTTTCTTCCCACAGAGACACAGGAAAATTGACCTGGGGGCAGCAACATCAGTTTTAGTTTACTAGAGATGTTCAGGCATTAGCACTGTGAGTACGGCTGGAGCCCTCTTCAGCATTTACAGCACTTCATAAATTTCAGAGAGCTTTAGGGCAAGGAGCCAGATGTTTGGGGAGAAATTCACTACAGACAAGTGGAAATTTTTTTTTTTTTTTTTTTGGGTAGTGTATATTTTTTCCCATTAGTTGCAAGGCTATATTTAGAAGAGAAGGGGGGAGAGAGGGAGAGAGATTAGGCATTTCTTCATATTCTGTAGTCACTCCAGTTGTTCTGCTCATAGGAACAGATGTCTCTTTCCTGGGCTGATAGCAGCCAGGTCCACAAAGAAACCTTCTTACCAGCAGCTCCTCTAACATAGAAGGGAGATCGGGACAGAGGTAAGTCAGTCCGTCATGCAGGCGTACACTGCAGGGACCATTGCAGGGAATGCTTTGGGATATTGGTCAGAGACAAAGAGGGGGAGCATGGGATCAGAGACAGTGGGGGCCTGGAAGGATTTGCTGGATATTGGACTCCAAGTCCTGGCTATTGCAGGGGTGGGAGTGGAAAGGGTCCTGCACTGAACACGTGGATGTGCAGCTCAGGAAGTCTCTGGCTCTGTCCATGCAGCAGGTGTGGAAATCCTTTGGGAAGCAACTGACTCAAAAAGCCAGGCTGTGCTAGCAGCTAGGAGGGGCTACAAGGAGCTTCTCCTTGTGACTTTCTTTGCTCTTGCGATTTGGTGCAGTGTAAGGATATTTGGTTGTTCTTCAAGGAGATGGAGGGTTACAGGAAGTGTGCAAAGTTGCAGGCTTTCCCTTCTTGAAAAGTACTGTGACAGCTCTTGAGCAGTACTGTGACTGTGAAGAGGGGGGTGATGTAGTTTGTACATATGTACTCCCAGGTGTAAATTTTGGTGAAATGCATTCAAGAAGGTTTTGAAAGCCAGGAGGAGACGGTGCACTGCCTGGAATGGGCTCAGCTGTGAGTGGGGATGTTTTGCCTGTTTGGCTATGCAGCAGGGTGCAAGCTCAGCTCTAGGAAAGGTGCTGTCTTCCCTCTCTGAACCCACTTTTTGGGTCAGTAGAAGGAGAAAGCAGACCCGTTCCAAGGTCTTTAGCAGACCCTTTCAGAAATGTTCCCTGCTTTCACAGCAACACCCTCACCAACAAACTGAGTTTTTCCAGGTTGACCTGGTGAATCCAAAATTTGCAGAACCCTGAAGGCACTGTGGGGTCTGCATAACACTGTCATATGTGCCTTCCTAAGAAAACAACAGAAAACAGTCTCCCAAAGGGTTAAGACATGGTTGTCTATCCTGGGATGCCTCAAAAACTCTCTGCTCCCTAACTGGGTCTCCCACCTCACTGCATACCCCAGGCCAAGACCACACACGGCTCCATGCCTCTGTTTCTCCCTGCAGCCAAGAGAGTAGCAAGCTTGGAGTGAGTACTGGGAGGCAGAGCTGATACACCTGACCCCTCCACATTGCCCCTTCATCCCTATCTGCACTGGTGCCCTGTGTCCCCTGGAGTGTGGGCATTGTTTCACCAGTCCTTCATTCCCTGGCTGTGCAGGAGCCTAGGTACTTCCCCAATAGTAGAACTCTGCTGTTGTTCTTCTTTTACTGCCCTTCTCAGCTTCTTACCAAAGGATAGAGCAAGCAGGCAGCTGAAGGCAGAAAGAGGAGAAAGTGCTCAGAGTGTGCTAAATTTGCAATTAAAATATTTCCTTCTTAAAACCAATCAGCATTACACAGGCCAGATATTGTTCTTGCACTTGCCTGTGAAGTTCCTGCATGTGCCTATATGGTAATTTTCACTGCAAGGTTCTCCTTGCACAGAGCCACAACAGCTTTTATTCCAAACTGACATTTCTAGCACTTTGTCTCAGGCACCCTGGAAACGCTCAATGGATTACTGTAATCCCTATAAATTGAACACATTTCTTTTTTACTGTTACAACCTCCCAAGACGACAGGCTCAAATCCATCTTTACTGGCTGGACTCATGAGAGTCCAAATCTATATGTTTTGTTTAAGATGTAACTTTTTTTAAAAAAATGTTAATCATCTTGGGAAAAAATCACCCAAAAATACGTGTTTTCCCCTTACATATAATGGTCCACAAGGGACAGAGAGGGATACGCTCAGGAAGTCATGCTCTGATTTCTCTGAAAGTAACTGAGCTGGAAACACACAGCACCTACTGCAGAGATGTCACTCCATACTCCCTTGTGACAGAGGGCACTCGGCACAAGCCCTGACAGGGTATGAGATATTGGTCTTTTACATGCTAGCAGCATGATCGATAGAGCATTCACTAAGACACTTATTTCTGCCATTCCAAAGCCAAGATCTGATAACAGAGAAGAGGGTCAGGAAAGGTACAGAGGTATTGATTAGGCATTGTAGATATCCAAATGTTTCAGGAGGGACTTTTCTACACAGTGTGGTATAAAGGAGCAAATAGAAGCAAACCCCCTTTATTATTACCTTTATTATAGGTGACCAGTACTAGCAAGCCTCATCAGAGATGTGCTGGGGGACCTCTAGGTGCCCACCACTCTTGGGTGGGTATTTGTAGGTCTGGAGAGGCAACGTGCAATCCTACTTCTCTTTTTGCTTGCACATGCACATCTGGGCTCTTTTTTTCAAAGGCTGAGGCATTGCTGCTGCAAATGGCCGTAGAGGAGGTATAAATTCATGAGAAATCTGCCAGTATGTGAATTTCATCCTCTGTGTATCTCTGGGAGCTTCATTTCATTTTTTTCATGCATGCTCAGGACAAGGGCTGAGGGGGAACCATGCAGACCTTTCCAAGTTTTAAACAGATTGTCTCTGGGGTATCCAGGACTGTGATCCGTCACCTGGTTTTAAGCAGCAGGTTCAAGCTTGGATGCAGAGAGTTGGCTTTGGTCTAAGCCAAGTGGCATCAGTCCCATCTGGGTCACTTTGCTCCGGGGAGAAGAGGAATGCACTTTGGAGAATTGTGCACTCCTTTGTTTTACTGGCAGTGATCCCTCATGGCCTAGGGTGACCTGCTGGACTAAATCATTTCTTGGGCACCCACAGACTATTTCTTGTCCCAAAATGAGCTAGGGATGTGGGTCCCTCACCTTCAAAGGATGTGATTTTGGCCTTGGGCCCAGGGAGAGCACAGGATCCACCCATGTGTACGCACAGAGTTGAACTCAGTGTGGAGGGCGGATCACACAGATCACAACACAGAGCAATATCCATTGCCCATCCACAGCAGGGCCTTGGAGATGAAGGAGCACACAGAGACAAACTGGGCATCTCAGGCAGGAGTCAAACAGCTCAACACCATATCAACAACAACAGTTCAACGACCAGCATTGCATCAGCCTCCACACATCCTCAGTCTGTGATCGCTTACAGGTCTTGAAGGATTACCCCTGTGCCTGAGACTGGACATATAAGTTTTCCCTCTTGCCAGATGGGAAATCTGATTCTCATGGCCAACATTAGATATTCAAAAGTCAGTGTGGTGGGGTTAATCACTCTTGGCCTTGAGAGAAAGCTGTATGAGGAGCAGGTGAGGTCACTTGGTCTGTTCAGCCTGGAGGACACTGAAGGGAGACCTCATCGAAGTTGCAATTTCTTTGTGAGAGGAGGAGCAGGCACAGCTCTCTTTTCTGTGGTGACCCATGACAGAACCTGAGGCAATGGCCTGGAGTGGTGTCCAGGTAGGCTTAGATTGGATATTAGGAAAAGGTTCTTCACAAAGAGAGTGGCTGGGCTCTGGAACAGGCTCCCCAAGTCACTGCACCAAGCCTGACAGAGCTCAAGGCTTTGGACGACTCTCTTGGGCACATGTAACACTCTTCGGGATGGTCCTGTGCAGGGGCAGGAGTTGGACTCTATGATCTTTGTGGGTCCCCTCCAACTCAGGATATTCTGTGATTCTAGACAAAAGCTGTAATTCAATACGTGACCATTCAAACCACGAGACAAAGCAGGAATTGGTGGCCATCACACTCTATGACACATGGGCAAGCAGACCATGGCTGAATACACCCAGCAATTAGCTATCATCTGTCCCAGTCAGGCTGGTTCTCCAATGGTTTGGCATAAATCTCAAGTTATTTATTTTCAGGAAAACAACAAGAAGGCGGCAATACTCTTTTTTTCAGATAAACCGTCCAGCCCTGTTTGCTGTGTTTCAGAGCAATTGCGAATTTTCAGGGAATAAGATCTAAATGAAAGGATGTGTAGTGGAGAGTGTTAACAAATGCCTTGCAGGTTCACATTAGAAGAAACAAGAATCATTCTCAGTGCTTGTTTGTGTGGTTGTCAGCTCAGATTTCCTCTGTCCTCCTAATGTTTTTCATTCTGCTGCCTAATTTCAACTAGAATTTGGCAGAAGGGAAAGATCACCTCAATTTTCAGGAAATTAGGCAGCAAAGAAAGGAGAAAGTCAAACAAGTGTCGGAGCCAAGGGAAGAGCTGGAATGTGAGTGCTCATTAAGGCAGCCAAGTGTCCACATGGGAAAAAGTTATAATAAGCATCTCAAGCAGGGCAAAGCATTCCCCCAGCCCTGTAAGCCACTGTGAGACATGAGACTGCAAGAAATCAGGTGTCATTTAATCTGACACTCATAAAACTATGTGGTTTGTGTCTCCAAAGTCCCTTTTATGTCCATGGTATTGGAAGGGAAGGAATTATCCAGCTCTGCTCTAGATTTTGCTATTTCCAATTGCAAATCCCCAGAAGGTGAGTGTTTCACACACTTGTCCTGGCCACACTCAGACCTGGAGGCTTAAAGGACACCTCAATGCCCAGGAATCAAGTGAGACCAGAGAACTGATGCCCACAAAAATGGGATCTTACCTACCCTGAGAATAGCCCCATTTCTACTTCAGAGTAGGATCTGTCTCCCCCAGAATTATCTCTCTTCTCACAGTCCAAGGGCCAGATGGGCACCAGCTTTTTCCTTTCAGCAGATGGATTCATTCCCTTTCTCTCTCTGTTCCCCCTGTCAGCAAACCCACCCTCCCCAGGCTGAGCACAAAACACACAGAACAAGCTCTACCACACATAGGGCAAGGTCGACATGCACAAAAACACCATATTTGGCCAGTTTGAGCCAGAGCTGAGTGAGAGCTTGCCAGAAGGAGAATCGTACAATTTAAATTAAAAGAGAGTGAGTTTAACCCTTCATTTATAAATATGATGATAAATCACCAAGGGAACTTTAAACACGGGAAGGCTGAAAAGCTAAACACGCACTGCTGCCACCCCAGGCAGCAGAATAACACCAGCAGGCTGGACAGGGTGAGGGGAACAGGGAGGATGATAGAGGAGCCAGGTTGCCATATCAGATGTTCCAGTTCAGGACAGGGAGATGAGAAAAGTTGAAGCTGTTTATACTAAATTACACTTGTGCTTGTTAACATCCTTTTCAACTTTCCGATCCCAGTGTGTGGCTCTGGTGTTCTCTGGATCTGCACACAGAGATCCTTTCTGCACACCAATAAATTATCCTTTTGGCATGCAGTTAGGACAATGCTCAGTTGTTTGACTTGCCTTTTCTTTTGTATCCCATTACTTGAATTGCTGAGTCAGATCCAAAAGTCCCCTGGGCTAAGGAAGTGAACCCCGTTAATTTCAGCAAGGTCAGGGTAAAGGCTGTCACCAAGCACAGAACTGGGTGAAGTGGACCATGGGATGGTCAAGGATCTCCTCCTGGAGCAGACATAGCACTGAGCTGCCCATGCTAAGTTAACAAGTGTGATGCCGGTGAGTGAGTGAGGGAAGACGCTGCAGGACCTGTTTTCAGCACAGTGACCATCTGTTTCCTATTTGGCCCAAGAATGATGGAGCTGGTTGCATCACACAACAATGAGAAAATACTTCAGAGCAAGTCCCCCTCTCCCAGTGCTGAGCAGGGACCTTTATCAGAACGAGAGAAAGCAGGTCAACTTCCATTCTCTGTCCCTCCCATTATCCCATTTCTACCCAGATGCCTGCTGTACTTTTAAGGAAATGCTACCCACAGTCTCCCAGCCAGACAGACAAAATCCAGCCTGAGAGGTATAATATAACAGCACAGGCCAACTGGCACAGTCAGACAGCGCTCAGAAGGATGCGTGTTTACCCATCTTGGGCTTTGCAGACTGTCAGCTCCAACAAACAGGGACTGCATGGAAATCTGGAGGGCTGAGAGCTCAGCTCGGTATGAAGCAGGCTAAGCTCCAAGCTCTTTGAAGATTTTAGGAAGGGGGTTAACCCAAAGTCTATTTGTTCTGTAAGTAAAGATGGTTCTTGCAGCTCTGCATGAGCTCATGACATAGCCATGAGCAATAAATAGTTCAAAACACAGCAAAACAAAGGTTTGCAGAGGCTGCAAAACTTCTCATTAATTTAGCCATGCCCCTCACTGACTTCCATGAGCCACCACATCATGGTGATGGGTAAGTGAACTGACTCGCTTTAACACCTGCATGAATATGTCTGATGGTAGAGAAAGAGACCTGGTTGAGATAATATTTGGACTTGGAGAGGGGAAAAATTCAAAATCTTTGGAAGTGTTTAGCTTTGCAAGGTCAAGCTACCTTTCTGTGTTACAAAATGGGGCAATGTACCTTTCTCATGGGCTTGGAGTCCCACAATGGAAAAATCCTTAGCAGCTGTAAAGTGGGGGTTTGATCCAGCTCCATCTCATTAAAAGCACTCAGAGGAATTCTGTTGCATTGCTAGTTCAGCTCTCCATCCTTTCTGCTTATAAGCCATGAGATGCGAGCAGACCCACAAAGAAAGGAAGAGGCCATTCACCCAAACATCCATCAGTAACAATTTGATTAGAAGAAGATTTTTCCCACCACAGCCCAAGAGGCAGCTTTTCCACAAACTGTCAGGGAGGAAATCTTCAGGATTAATTAAATTTGCCAGGACTTCTTTCATGTAGTTGTTTAGATTTTGAGTTCAGATAGGGCAGCAATGGACTGGGAAAGCTCTAATGCAGCACTTCTTTGCATATTCACTTTGGCAAACACAATGTTACCTGATGTTTTTCAGCAGTTGACAATATCTGGAGTTTCTTTCCTTGCACATGGGGCTCAGTGGGAAAGGTGATTATGTAAGCCAGGACTTTGTATATGCTGATTATTTTAATTTTCTATTGGGATGTAACATGCTGTACATTCCTCAAAGACATTGTGAGGATGAGGAACATTTGAATGCATTTGGATTTGCTCATTTCATTGAGACAAGAAAACCAAAATAAGATGAGTATCAGGCGCTTGTGATAAGGGATCTCAGACTGAAGAGAAGTCTCCCAGAGGAGGCAAGCTACTAACAAGATGCAAAATCAGAGCAAACAGCCAGTGCCATGGAATTACAAAGAGAAGACAAATGCATGTGCAATTCAAAAGAGTTTAGTGCAAGCTAAGGGATGGGATGGGTGAAAGGGATGGGATGGGTGATTTTGTCTTCTCCCCTTGCTCAGGTATGTGTCTGAACACAGGTATACAAGCTGACACTGCACTCCAGGGACATCAAAGTCTTGCTTTTTTTCCTTGGCTTCCACAGTGCTCATCTTGATAGCATCTGCAAAGAGAAAGCTGGGAGCAGATCCAGGCATCTGCTCATTTCAGTTTGTTTTCATAATTAAAGAGTGAAGTAAACAAACAGAGAAGATGGTGAGAATTTAAGGAAATCAGTAGAAAATGGGCCAGGATTCTGCATACTCCCATTGCATTTTTCATGGGTGCCAGACTTTGCAACTCCACTACCTTCAGCCTATTTTGGGGCCAGATTTTCCTGTTTTTCTCTGACAGCGTGCTTGGCGCAAAATATAAAGAGACAAGACTCTCCCTCAGGAGTCTGCAGGCTCAGTCAGACCCATACAAAATGTCATGTGTGTTATTTTGGCTGCCATCAGAGCTCAGTGCAGGGTGTGGTAATCTGGTCATTCCCAAAACAGATGACGTTCCAATGTCTGGTTTCTGCTGGAGATGGCCTAGATGTAAAAGGGGACAAAAACTAGCATTGTTCCTATTTGCCCAGCAGTTCTTTGGGGCATTACAGGTGGCCTGACCCCAGACTTCAGACTTTCAGCCCTGCAGTGTATTCTGGCACTGGGTTGGATCTCAGGAGGGCTTCATCTCTGAGCACCAGCCATTCCAATGGACAATTCAACTCCTTGGGCTTCAGTGGCTACCTAAAAAAACCCCAAATTTCCATTTTACTGCATATAGCCTTCTGAGCTCAAGGACGTTAAAAACCAGCTTTTTTCCTTCAAAACACTTCCACAGACTGAGAGGCAAGAAGAAACTAGAGCAATCCCCATATTCCAGGCCAACAAACCCAAGATCGATCATGATGGCAAAGTCACTTCTCCAAGAATGTTACACCCGATCTTCTAAATTCTCAGTCCTAATCTCCACTTTTTCTCAACAAATATTCTGCTTCACTCTCACCTGGATTGAATGAACCAAGCAGAGTAATCGCAACTAGGCTGTAACATCCCATGAGGACTCTTGATCTTGAATGTTGACTATTGGCCAAACACTGGTGAGACACATTAGGAGTGTTGTATGCAGAGAGACATGGTGGACAGGCAGAAGAAGGCTTTGGCACTTATGAGGCAGGCTCAGAGCTGCTGTGGTGCTCTCTGGACCCAGTTAGTACTGTCCCTGAAAAATGTTTTATTTTGGCCAGAAGGGACTCTCCTCAGGATCCACTTTTCACTTTTGTCCTAAGTAGCTACCTTCTCCACTTTATAAACAGCCACCAACAGCTTGAAGTATCTCACAGGTGATAGAGCACCTTTGGTCCATCCTCCTGATCCCCATAAGCAGCAAAAAGGATTAGAGGAGGGGGAAAAAAAGATGCCAGAGGTTGGGGTGTGCTTGGGGGAGCTGTACATCCAGACTCCCTCAGCAATTCCACACTGGGACATCCAGCCCAGGCACACTGCAGTTCTGTGAGCACTGAGAGATGTTTGCAGTTCCTTGTCTCCCAGTCCTTCTGCATTTGGCTCATTGGTAGCAGGGATTTCAAACCCTCATAAATCAACCCTCTCAGCACCATTCTCTGCTGATCCAAGCTGATTTTTTTAACCTCAAAGCCCTGCCCAGCCACTTTGAGGTATTCCAGACATTTTTCAACCATTTATTTTTATTGAAACCAGCCAAGTCTCTGTATATATTGGGACTTTTTTTTTCTTTTTAATATACAAATCAGTTTAAAATAGTGTATAAGTCAGGAATGATTTGCAAATTAAACTGTCAAACCCTGGCAGGACTAGTGGCTGACGCTCTTAACTTGAAATCTTCCGGCTGCTGTTGCTGTGAATGCAGATCTCTAGGAGATGCCACGCAACATCTAGGAGATGCTTCTGCTCTCTCAGAAAATTCAGTCTTTCTTTGATTTCAGGGAACTCTCAGAGCTCCTGAAAACACTGCTGCGTGCAGCTCTCTAATGGGATCACCTGTCCAAGACAAGGGATATGACCTTTTAGGAATCAAATGCTGGAGTTATGGTTATGCAAAGGCCTTCTGGCTTTAAAATCATTTTGTACAAGGAAGAGGAAGAGAAACTTGAAGTAGGGAGTGTGTGTCTTCCCTAAAACATGTGTCTGGTTCTGTACCCGCACCGGGCGGGAAATGACCTCCGGCTAGCTTGGGTCAACACAGCCACAGATGTTTCCAGTTCGGATGGGCAGGCAGGCTATTTACCTGCTGGTCGGCTTCTCAGCAGCTAGACCAATAGTGTCGTGACAGCACGGCAGCAAAAGAGAAAAGGCTGGCTCTCAGCTTATCAGGTTAAAAGATGTTTATTAGATCAAGAGCTGAGGAGCAGAGAGAGAGCCCTGGGCGAGAGCTGAGCGGCTGAGAGGCTGAGAGGGTTTGAATCTCCCTCCTACCCCTCATAAGTGGGGGAGGGGTTCCAGGGAGGATACAACAAGACAACAAATCAGGGGATTCAGGGGGTAACAAGGTGTGCCCACCCCCAAGCCTCGGACCACTAAAATCCAAAGCTAAAGGAATTCCCCCCAGGGGGCCCATCACCTGAAGCCCTCTCCCTGAGATTTCGCAACCTCGGAGGGCTCCTCAAAGTGATAGACAAGCTGCCCCAGAGAGGGGGGTTGGGGCAGAGGGGATGTTACAAGTCAGGCGAGGAGTGGGAGGACTGACACAAAACACCTTATTATACAGACAACACAAAAGGGATACAGAATTGGGGATACAGTGAAATGAACCATAACATAAACTTCTTATAAAAACCTAATAAAACAGTTCTGCACCACCACAAAAACATGCATCTAGAACCACTGGAAGACATTAATTATAAATCCAGGTATTTTCCTTGTGATTATTTGTAATCCCAAATTGGTAGATAGGGAACTACTACTCAGGATGTTCAAATATGTTGGTTAAAATGTTTTTAAGTGACAAGATTTTGAGCCCTAAGGAATGCTTATAAATAAATGACATATTTATCACTATACGTCTGTTTCTTTTCTTCCAGACTGCTGCAAGTTAGTGACCATGCCAACCTCCTCCACCCAACTTCCAGCCCTTGACTCTATCAATTCCACTGAGCAACCTAACTCCAATATCAACTTTTTCTCCAAGTTCATCCACTCAGATGAACAACTGTTCAGAGATTTTTATAGCCTGTGGATTGTCCTGATGGTAGTCAATGCCATCATTTTCCTGGTGGGTGTTGTACTGAACAGCTTGGCGCTCTATGTCTTCTGCTTCCGTACCAAGACAAAAACCACCTCTGTTATTTACACCATCAACTTGATCGTAACTGATCTCCTGGTGGGCTTTTCCTTTCCTGTCCGGATCATCATGTTCTACAGTGCAGGGGATTGCAAGATTTGTCCCTTGGTCCACATCTTTGCCTACTTTGTCAACATGTACTGCAGCATCCTCTTCTTGACATGTATCTGCGTTGATCGTTATCTGGCAATAGTGCAGGTAGAAGCCTCACGTAAATGGAGGAATCCCACCTGTGCCAAGGGGATCTGCATCTTCATTTGGATCTTTGCCACTGTGGTGACTTTTTCCATCCTGGCCATGGCAATTAGGTTTGCCAAGTGCTGCCTCTCCAAGATCCTGGTCCTGATGGTCTGCGAGTACTTCTTCCCCCTCATCATAATCATCTTCTTCACCACCAGGATTATGTGTGCTCTGTCCAAACCCAGCCTCATGCACCAGAGTCGGGAGAGGAGAATGAGGGCTGTGCAGCTCCTTATCACCGTCCTCATCATCTTCATGATCTGCTTCACTCCTTTCCACGTACTACAGGTTGCAATCTCCATCAACCCAGACATGCCCCACAACATCAGCCTCCTTGTCTACCACGTGACAGTGACTCTGAGTAGCCTCAATAGCTGCATGGACCCCATTGTCTATTGCTTTGTCACCAATAACTTCCAGTCAACCATGAAAAACATCTTCAGGAAAGCCGAGCCAGAGCAAACTAATGCAGACACCCTGGGTATGAACAAGAACTCCAAGGGTTCCAATGCAATCATCGCCTTCTCAAACACAATAGGAAGCCCTCTGAGCTTGCCATCACCAAGCAGTGTCCAGATATAACCCACATCTGGTGAGACACATTGCAGTAAGCCAGTACCATGAGGCTGGAATATTGATAGGATGCACAATACTATAGTTTTTGAACTCTGTGTTTTAGACTGAGATTCGGACTGACAGTGGTGGAATTTATTCCTCAAGAACATTGTGGTCTGTTTGGAAATGGAACCTACAATGCTGTTAGTACCATACAAAATAGAGTCTATTAATTACTGTTCCCAGCAGGGAAGTTTTCTTTGTATTTTAATACAGACATTTTGCTAGCAACAAACTCTTTACTGTGGTTTTCTTTTCATGTTTGTCATCATAATGCAACACTTCTAGGATGACTTAGAAAGCAGGATAGCTCTGGTTTGTAATTAAAGATTTTTGTGCTTTGAGCATATGCTTAAGAATAAAGGACAAGAGGGATGTTTCTACAGCTATCCACTACAAAGATTTTAGATGCCAATGAAATGGGAAAGAATTTAACCCACATGTCACTAGTGATTATTCATTTGTTCCTGAAAAATCTGAACCTTCTCAGGGAAGAGATAAAGTCAAGTAGTGAAGTCTCCTCTTGGCTACAAGAAAAAATGCATGTAAATGTATATATTTTCATACACATTGTCTATGTTGGGGAGAGATTATGTTCCATTCTGTATTTAGATCACTAAATTCCCTGAATTGCATCATGAGTATACAAAAATCTATGAAAATTAGCATGAGTCCCAGCAAACTCTGCTCTGTCTCCCTGAGGAACAGCCAAGATGAAAACCAGAACCAGACTATGATGCTATACTACTCTGGTTTGGTTTTTCTTCCTAGCATGTTGTAACATCAGGGATTGCTGTCCTAATTATCCCAGAAGTCCATCCACTCAGTCACTCAAAAGCCAATACTCCAAGCACAGAAAAAGAATGCATCTCAGGCAGATATGTTGAAATTCACCCCAGGACAAACTCACTAGGATGTTCTAAAGAGCCATGTTTAAAGGCTCATAAAGGCCTAAAGAGGCAAAGGATGCTGCAAAATTCTAGCCCTAATGGCAGGGGAATGTTTTAAATGACATTATATCAATGAAACAATGCTAATGCAAATGCAAAAAAAAAAAAAAAATATTGTAGGGGAACTGCAAAACCTGTGGTACCAACAGCAATAATTGTTGTTGCTCCACATTTCCTCACTCACATCTATGGCCACTCCATCTGGAAGGCTACTATGAATTCATCAAGTCTAGTGATCAGCTTTTCCTAGCACTCACTGCTGTCACCTGTCAGAAGAGCAGGCATTGGTCCAAGCTAGAGCATCTTGGAGTACTCTGCTTCCCTGAGATCTGACTGTGGTACAGCCATCTCCATTCCTCAGCAATACAACATAAACAATGCCTCAAACTGCCTCTTGCAACAGGCTTTGGCAAGAGTTTGCCTCTTGCAACACATATGTTTCACCTGACCTCTTTCCCTGACCAATGCAATGAGTATAAAATTTGAACCATCAATATCACTGCAATACAGGGAACTGGGTGTTCCAGTACCTGTTCCAGACAGTGGAGTCTGTAATTGCCAGTAATTGCCATTGCCAGGCACATGAGTTCTTTCCCAAGCAATGTGGCTCGGTCAGTGCCCTTCTGCTGGGACCTCTATTCCTTTGAAGAGGATTTTCTCTCCAGGAGGTGGTGATGAGGGCCACCAACACTATGGCACTATCCCATGGGTGGTAAGACTGTTGTCCTGGTTATGGTTTCACTTCCCAAGGCCCAACTGTACCATGGTTTCCTTCTGCCTCATCCATTTCCTTATTCCTGTAAATCACGGAGACAGACACCTCACAGCCAACATCTGTCAAATGATGCATCAGCACTCATGGATCAGGTTCTGACTTCTCAGCCAGGCTGGCCACTTCACATTTCTGCCACCATTTTCCACCAGTCCCTCCTCTGGAGAAAGTAATTTTGTGCCTCGTAGGTCTGCACTTTCCTGCAAACTCCCGATTACTCAAGCCCACCAACTCACCACACATGCTCAGATCTTTCCATGCCTCCCAAGCTGTTTGTAATGAAAATGTGTATCACATATCTAGAGCTGCACCATTTTGCCAAGGCTACTTAGAGAAATAGAAGGAAATGTCCAGGCCCTGTGCATAGCTTATTTTAGCTTCTTTGTTCCAACAACCCACAGATTCACACCTCCTGTTCTCTTGCTATCAAAGTATTTTTGCCATATACAGAAATGTCTTAACATCTTTCTCAGTTCTGTTGTTCATTTGAGGTCAGTATAAAATCTCTAAGATGATTTGCTTAGTTTTTTTAAGTTCCTAAACAGCATCTCAGTCAAAGCTCTGTCTGTCTACTGTAAACTTCACTTGTGGTAGTCTGAATTCTCCTTACTGGCAGTGTATTATTCATTCCCCATAATAGTCTCCTGAGACTGGATAATTCTCTTCATTTTTAATTCCTGTTGCCTTATCCAGAGCTTTCAGTGGTTCTTCATCATT
The DNA here is from genome assembly GCF_015227805.2 of Hirundo rustica. Taxonomy (NCBI): domain Eukaryota; kingdom Metazoa; phylum Chordata; class Aves; order Passeriformes; family Hirundinidae; genus Hirundo; species Hirundo rustica. The sequence goes on from NC_053450.1 coordinate 3,108,041, forward strand.
TTATACTAGCTCCAAAACAGGGTCTGATCCCTTATCAAGCACACAGTCTCTGAAAATTGGAAAGAGATCGGGTTTTTTTACAAACTAGCCTACTTTTTCATGACTATTTGAACTTTCTATTTAATCCATACTGTTTACACATCTCACTTTTCCTCAGGGTGCAGTACTTGCAAAACTTCTGTCCTATTTAAAATCACCCATTTGTGCTCAGGGCACAAAGTTGAAAACCAGAACCAAAAACTCAGGTATCATCAGAAATATCTCTCCAAACAGCATGACTTGGAGGGGCACCTTCTACCTGCCAGTTCCCATTGCTGCTGAAGCATCCCTCAGTTCTCTGTGTTTCTGGAGACTGGAGCGAGGTGTTTAACCCCCTGATCCGCACCATCCCTCTGCTCAGGGTATCTCCTTGCGTTGCCCCTTATTGATCACCAACAGGGATTGGAATTGTCCTGTTCCTACTCCAACCTGCCCTTTCTCTAATGAGAACAGCCACACACAACAAAATAGGGACGATTCCAAGGACAATGTGAGTGATTCCATGCATCACTAAATACATGCAAAGACTGCCAAGGTAAAGCACACACAAGTCAGCTTTTGCAGGGCAGTCCTTTATGCAGAGTATTTAAAGATTTAGATGTCAATTTCCCAATGATTTCAAATTCAATCCAGTACTTAGCAGTCTTTGAGGATCTGGATCATTCCCTAGAGGCTGAAATAGTAATCGGGATGGATGAGCATTGCATGTCATACTACCACCACTGAGCCTGTGGCAGACAGAATGCATTCCCTAAAGAGCTAAACAGCAATAAAGAGCTCTGTAAAAAGCCCCAACCTTTCAGGGAATTATAGCATTCATTCCTCTTTGATGTGCTGTGCTTCTCTTGTGCATCTAAAATCCTATAAAGTGAATTGGAAATATCATCTTCTACCATCTGCCCAGAGGCCAGCAAAGAATGATGGTGAAAAATCTCTCATATTTCTTGGGATCTCGGTCATTCCTGGAACACAAAATCTCTGCTAACCATGAGCTTGAGTCACAAAACACAGGTATCTGTAGTCTGTTGACATGCCAGTGGATGAGTACTCAGAAACACTTGTGTCTTTCTCTCCCTGCTGTGTGTCTCACCTGCATTGTATCCAGAACAGCCCACGATTCAAAGCACTTCTGTCTTTGCAAGGTTTTTCCTTTTACAGACCAGAAACATGTAGCAAGGCAAAGCTGCACAATTGCCAACCCTCAGTCACACTGCAAACATATCAGGTCCCATCAAAGCTGAATAGCTCCAATTCTGCACCAGAAAATAAGCTCCTGACCTCACACACGGGGTTATCTGCCAGCCTAGCTTCCTCCTGGACTCTGAGCAAGCTCTGCCCTCCCTCCACAATCTCTTGATAACTGCCAAGAGGAAACAACACAGCCAAGTGCAAGGGCAATTTCTTCCTTCCGGGTCCCTCTGGGGTTTGGTCTCTCTAAGATGTGTGCACAAGAGTCTCATTAGTCAAGCTAATCAGCATTAGTAAGCCCTGTTAGCAGGTGTGGGCTTTGTGGGCAGAAAGGCTGAGGAAAGTGGAATCACCATGTTTGGAATATGAGCACAGGTCACTATGTCTCTTCTGTACCTGTCTTCCAGGTGTAAGGTCAGGAGTGGCTCTGGGCAAGGATTTAGGAGAAGATAGGTCAGATCGCCACAGCAGTTCTGGAACAGAGGAATATGAGGAAGACATTGCTGAGGAACCCAAGCCACAAAGTGAATAAAGGAGGAAAGGAACGAGACGGACCCAACAGGTTAAACAACAAGCTGAGTTCCATGAAGGGCAGGGCTAGTAAGAACAAGGATGAGGAAGGTAGAACAACGGAAAACAGGGACATGATACCCCACAAAGGATGACATAGGAAAACTAGTGAGGGGTGGCTTGCTTTTCCCCTTCTGGACACAATTAGTCCCAAAACAGGAGCTCTGGGGAGGGTGCCAGTACTTGGATCAGAGCTGGAAGACTCCCATTTTAGGAAGAAAAAGATTTAAAGCAGAGCACTTTATTGCCTTTCCATGGTGAGGCCCAGGAAAGGGACAAGGGTGATCTCCCCACATTCATCTGAGCTTTTGTGGTCTTGCAGTAGAAGACAGGACAACCTCCTGTGTGCTGGGAAAGAGGAAGAAGGTCTTTATCCCTACATCCTTAGGAAGAGGTTGTTGGGTATGCAGGAGGGGATCTCGTATGGTGTGGGTGCCCATGGACTCATATCAGCATCCATTGTAAATGCTGGCTACATGACAAGCAGGTTTGTCATGGGAAGTACTGGGTGAGGGTTATGATAGATGGTGCCACCTGAAATGTGACATCACAGCACGTGTCCCATGCTCTGCAGGGCATCCTGGGCAGCGCAGGCTGGGATTGCAGCATGTCTACTAGAACAAGAAATAATCAATCGCTTCACTATAGTATTTCAGTGCTTTGTGGTGGGCCTTGTTTGGCTATTGGGGCATAATGGGGATGCCATGGAGAACAACCACTGCAACCATAGAATCATAGGATCATTTGGTTGGAAAGGACCTATAAGATCATCAAATCCAACCCTTCCTCCAGCTATATCAAGGCCACCACTATGTCCCTAAGTGTCACATCTACACATTTTTTAAATAACGTCATGGGATGATGACTCACACACTTCCCATCTTTCTGATTCCTTCTTCAAATGCATCAAAAAGCACCCAAACTTCCCTGACAGAGATGCGAGTTTATCTAAGTGCTCTTATAAACAGCCAATGCTGGCAGGATATCAAGGTCTTAGCTCTTGAAACTGTCCTTCATTATTCTTCACTACAGCGTCAGAGATCAGATTAATTGAGGTATGGAGGTATGGGTCTGAGTTCTAACACAAGAGATTTTGCTTTTTCTTCACGGCTCTATGCAGAGCTAACAGCCCAGCTCAGTACTGAGGTTCTTCTTTCCAGCTGCTATGCAACAAGAAAGAGCCTGTCAGATGAAATAAAGCTGAGTTTACATGGAGGAGAAAGTACTTGATTACCCCACAGCACTCTCAGGGAAAGCTCACAGAGAGGAGCTTCTGCCATCCCAATGAATAGGTAAGTAAAATAATGGAATCAGAGAATACCCTGAGTTGGAAGTGACCCACAAGGGTCATTGAACCTAACTCCTCGACCTGCACACGACCATCCCCAAGAGTCACATGCCATCTGCCAAGGACACTGATCCAAACATATCTCGTCCAAGCACATCACCTGTGATCTTCTCAGTAGGAGAAGTCAAAGAGCAAGGACTAGTCTGAACTCCAGTCCCAAAAGAAGCATTCTTGGGGGTGTCTTGAAGGCCTCGCAGGAGAGCCCTTGGCTTCTCTTTAATTTCTCAGTTGACTTTAATAAGACCTGACATGACCTTAAAGCAACCAAACAAATTTCCATCTATGTGGTTCAAGTACTCAGGAATAAAATAGTAGCAAAGGTTTTTGTTTAGAGCAGTTTTGCTTCCATCTCCTCCAAAAGAGGACTCTAAAACAGGCCTAGAAGTGCTCGTTTGTCTCTACAGATGGAGAAAAGTGGAAATTGCTGCCAATCAGTTAAACAGATTCCCCCAAGAGACTTGCCCAGGGGAAGTCCATATGGGAGTAGGGCATGGCACAAAAGCCTTGGGCCAGAGCCCAGCCATTGGCTCATCTGTCCTTTGATCCCACAGTCAGCATCTCTCCAGAGAAGGATCCTTATAAATTCATTCCTGAAGTTCATTAGACAGGAGCTTAAACCAAAGCCCAGTATCCAACCCCTTGATGTTCTGGATAGCTTGGAGACTGCCCAAATCCTCTCTTCCCAGGGAAAGCCTCTCTTGATTGATTGTATTTAGAGTTGGAAATGCCACCCTGCCCTCATTGCTTAGAAAACACGGTGCATTCAAGACGCCAGTTCAAACAGACTTCTCTGCACAGCTGCCCATTTGCAGAGCATGTGGTGGGAATCTGTTGATAGGTTCTTGATAGAAGTTATGGCTTGTTTATCTGGTAGCTTTACTTTGTGCCTCCTACCCAACCCGGAAACTCTTCCTCCTCTAACCTCTTGGCCTGCTATTATACACAGAATCATCTACACGATAATTTTGGTAACCATGATTCATCTTATGACAAACATTGCATAAAGCAAACAGATCTGTATTGTCATAATTAAAGCAAACAATTGGATGGTTTATCCATACAATCCTAACAGTTCTGCAACTGCTAATAGTGCACCTGACCTGCAGAGATTTCAGTAAGTCACTGTAGGGTGTATTAACCCATGGAATATCAAAACAGGCACGACTTGGCTGTTTCTCAAGGCTAAAAGGACTTGGAAGCTAGCAGGACTTCTAAGCAGGACTGATTGCCTAATGGAGGTGAGAAAGCCTCTCCCAGTCATCCCAGCATCAACCCATCTAAACTGGAGGCCCTTTTTCAGAAAGGCTGCAATTCTGCTCTAATTTCTTTAAGGTTTAGAGAAGATACATCTCTTTCTTTGTCTTTGCAGTGTTACATTCCAAAGCCATAGATATTTGCTCTTTGTCTAACAACTAACTACACCCTGAGATGCCAGATCTTTTTCTTCCCAGCAAAGGTATTTGTAAACAACCCTCTCTTCCTGCATTCCAAAAAAAAATTAAATTACTCTGTCTTTTCCTATGAGGCATGTTTTCAGGGTCAGGCTTTCTGGTGGTTATTTGCTGAGCTTCTTCAGATGTTTCAGCTGCCTTTTCCAGGTCCAGGCATGAGAGAAAGATGGGAATGTGGAACAGAGGGGAGTTAGTCTGCCAGTTGATTTAAAGCAGGTGAAACCCCTTCTTCGCGCTGGGGCAGAATTGGGATGATACAAACACCAGTTGATGGTGTTTGTATCACCCCACCAGAGGAACACAGTTGATGTTCCAGGACACAGGAGTACAGTGCTTCCATACCCACCACCCAAAGCTCCAGATCTGCCAGTATCAATGAGCATCCTTAACATTTTTCACTACCTTTCAGCCACCACACTATCTGTCTAGACCTGCCCAGCAGAGCCCATGTACTCTGCACTTGGCAGCCAAGTGTGAAGCCCTCCCAAGCCCAGATATTTTGGAGGAGTGGGTAGAAGGTGGTTCTCTGTATGTTGTTTCTACAGCTGCCATGTCTAATACCAACAGCAGCAGTTGCCAGTACAAGGGACGTGGATGTGTCATTTGTAACTTAAATTTCATGAACGATAGTGCAGCTGTTTGTGCTGCAAGATGCTGTGAGGCAAGAAAAATCAATTGGTTCTGCCATGAGTATCCTGAAGGGTTATTTGTCAGCAGTGCTGAGTGAGGGAGCAGCAGAATCCCACGGGAGGGATGCACAGAGGAGGGTAGGATACCTGCACAGAACATAGCTGTGCAGGTAAGGGTGGCAAATGTGGAGAGTGTGCTTGCAGTAGTAACTGTGTGATGGATAAACAGTGCAAGGAGCTGGCAGAGACAGTTGCAGGGAAGTTCTTTGGTCTGTGGCAGGCAGCAGGGGCCTGCACATTGTTTAATATACCCTCAAATTCCTGCAATGTGATGCAGATAAGGCATCACCCAGATCCCAATTCAGCATCCACTAGCAGCCAGGGAGTATTTCAGAGGAGTGTCGAGTGTCTGTTCCAGGCTGTTCCTGGAAGTCCTTCTCATTTGTAGTTCCAGAGACATGGTGCAGTTGGGGACTTTGCAAAATCCCCTGCCTGAGGACATAAACACCTGAAAAATCAGGAAAACAAATTCAGAATAAATCCAAAAGGGAAAAGTTTGTGCAACAATGTGTTTGCGTGTGCATGTGGTGAGAGAAAGAAATTATTCAATGTGACTGGGGAGAGGATTCACAGACACTCACCATGAAGGCACAGACCCTGAAGAGACCCAGGGAGATGAGAGGCAGGACACAGGTACATTGAGGAGGTGTGGATTGAAAGCAAGAAGGAAATTAAGGCACAGTCTCTGCATTCAGGTTCTAATGAAAGATGTCAGGAGTTTATCTATGCCACACCCAAGGGTGTCCTAAAGGGGTTAGTCAGGAGTGTTTATAGTGGGAGAGCAGACAGCAGCACAGGCACCAGCAGATGACATGAGCAGGTCAAAACCACAAGATAATTTTTGTGTGGGAGGGAGCTTTATAATGCAACTTCAGTGGGGAAGGAGAGCCCTTCATTCTCTCTCCAGTTCCCCTCAAGGACAAAATTTCTTTCCCGAATGTGGCAAGGTACAATTTTTTTCCCTGCCATCAGCAAAAATCTTTCACAGATTAAATATGTTCTAATAGCTTTCCAGGGGATCCTCTTTGTCCAGCTCACAGTGCATAAAAAAATCACAAGAAACAGCCTGCCTGAGGACTTTCCTCAGCAACTGGAGAAACGATAAAGCTGCTGGGACACAGGCGTAAATATCCCATCAGTTCATTTTAGACTTGGGCTTTATGCTGTGAAGTTTCATCCCTTTTGCCTGCAACAGAACCAGAGGATGCTCATCACCAGGTAGAATTGGTGTTATAACTGTCCTGGGTATTGTACCAGAACAGATGCTCCATTTGGCCCAACTCCTTTCATCTTTCAATGCTGTCACAGCCCTTCCCAGCTGGAACTGATAGAATATATTGATTTTGATTAACATGTACAGTTAATTTTTCCTGAACAGCATTTTGATCTAGGCTTCACTTTTAAAACCCCCATACACCTGTGTGGGGAGGGGCATAGGACTATTTCAGGCACACAGGGGGATAAAGAGCTCCAGGGTGAGCAGGCAAACCATGGCTAAGTGCTTGATTTTATTTTTGAACTTCACTTCCAGTGCTCCCAGTCTCCAATTCTTCACAAGCACTGCTCTGCACTTATACCCGTGTTACAGTTATCCCTCCCCTCTCCTCTCACCCATCCTCACTCACACCAGTGCATCCAGTGAACCGGAACCCAGCTCTTCCTGCACAGAAGTGGGATCCTAAAACTGGGCTACTCCAGCAACCCCAAGGCTGCTCTGCACCAATAAGTTCAATATCATGTCAGGTGCCACCAGCCCTGTACACAGCAACTGGTCAGGAATCCCCAGCCTTGTCTTCCCTCCTGCAGCAGCATCTGCCAAGGCAGCATCCACAGGGAGACCATCACAGGAGTTGTCCTCCAGCATCCCCTTCTCCGGTTTTCTGGAGCAGCTCAGAGCACCTCCACACCAATTTTGCTGTGTTTAAGTAACTTTCCTAGGACCACATAGGACACGTTGCTTGGTCCAGGTGGCTGGTATCCCTGTGTTGAAGGAATCTTTCCTTTTTCCCACATCTCTTCCCTTCCCACGGGAACAGGATGCCCCAACGACAAGATACTGTGTTGTATCCTTCACTCATATGAACATCACTGGTACAGTTACTGTTTAGGGATATTTTATAAACACATATAGCAGGTTTAAGCTTTCTTTTTATTTATTTTAATTAAGTACTTTTGGATAACAAAATACCAAACTTCTCAAAAAAGAAAAAAAGCAGTAAATCTAAAGATTTAGACAGGGTCAAGTAATCTTCTTCCTTGGAAACCCGCTTTTAGATTTGTAAAGTCATACAGGATGGAAAGAAGGAAGTTTGCTGAATTTCCCCAAGAGACTTCAGTGACCTACCATTACCTCTGCATTACACTGATGCAAGGCAGGGAGGATCTGCTTGCACCATCCTTTTCTACAGCTTTTTGGATATTCTGCAGCAGAATGATTTCAGCAAATAGCATGGCAGTTGTTTAAGAGGAATGACGTTGCCAGCCAAGTAGTGATCAAACCAACCACTGCCCTCTGCTGAACGCAGCCCGGAATCCCCACGGAGCTCCCAGTGGTCCAGAAAATTATGGTCAAAATCCTATTTTGCTGTGAGGATGGGAAAACTCAAAACTATTCCCTTAGATCATGAATCTTCCCTTCACACCAGCTGCCAAAATCCTATATTTCATGGTTTCCATGTTGTATTCCTGTTGCAGTGATGTATCTTTACAGCTCATTTAAGTATCTCCTTCAACTTCAGAATATTAATCACTCGTTAACTAGCTCAGTTTGGGTTCAGTTTCCCTCACTACAAGAGCTCAAGGAGCCCAGGGTGTTTCCTCATGCACACCTTGGTATCCTGGACCCCACAGAAACCCCTGGTAAGGGTCTCCAGCTCACTTCAGGCAACAGACAGCATTGTTTGTCCATGGCCCTGTACAGTAAGCACTGGGGAGACTCTACCCCAAATTCTGTGCTCAGTTTCGGGCACCTCATGGCATGAAAGACACTGAGGTGCTGGAGCAAGTCCAAAGAAGGGCAATGAAACTGAGGAAGGGGCTGGAGAACAAGTCCTGTGAGGAGTGGCTGAGGGAGCTGGAGGGCTCAGCCTGGAGAAAAGGAGGTTCAGAGGGGATCTTATCATCCTCTACAACTCCCTGGCAGAAGTCTGTAGCCAGGTACGGTCAATATCTTCTCCCAAGTAACAAGAGACCAAACAAGAAGAAATGGTCTCAAGTTGTGCCAGCATAGGTTTAAGTTGGATACTAGGAAAAATGTCTTCATGAAAAGGGTGGTAAAGCATTGCAACAAACTGCCCAGGGAAGTGAAGGATTCGCAGACTTGGAGGCATTCAAAAGACATGTAAATGTGGCACTTAGGAACGTGGTTTAACTGGGGACTTGGCAGTGCCAGGTTAATGGTTGAACTTTTTAAAAGTCATTTTCCACCTAAATGATTCTATAATATCTTATCCCCCTCAGAGCTTGTCATATACCTGTCCCCAAATCCCTGAGGGTCAGTCACCACTGCCCCAAGGCAGTCTCTGCTTCTGGACCTCTGGCAAGGCTGGAAATGATCGCCGGAGCTGCATTAAGGCCAAGACAGAGGGTGGGGAGTCCCTGGCACAGATTGCCAAGAGACTCTGTGGCTGCCCCATCTGTGGAAGTATTCCAGGCCAGGCAGGACAGGGCTTGGGGCAGTCTGGTGTTGGCCAAAGCATCTTTCAGGCACAGCAGTGGGAGGGGATTGATGCTCAGCCTTGTCAGGGAGGGCGGCAGCTGCAGGAAATGTTCCCCCTGGAGCCCGTCAGCAGTCTGACAGGTCCCACACACGGGCTGGGCCGTCCTCGCTCCTCGTTCTCCTCCGCCCCAGCCCCAGCCGGAGCTCGGCGCCGGCTCCCGGCCGCACCCGGGCCCGGCCGGGCCGAGGGGAGCGGAGCGGGACGGGCACGGCGGCCCCCGCGAGATGGCGCTGAGGGAGAGGCCGAGGCGGGAGAGCCGCGGCCCCTCAGGGACGGGAGAGCGGCCCCTCGAGGGCGGGCTCGGACCTCGTCCTCCAGAGACAGGATCTCCTCTATCCCTCTGTAACAGCACCCCCGGTCCCTTGATGCGGGGCACAGCATCCCCTCAGTGACCGGATCGTCACTCCCTTAGTGGCAGGACTCCCTTTCTCTGAAGCAGGGGTTCAGACTACGTCCTCTGAGGCAGAACTCTCATTCTGTCCCTTAGTTAGGGGGGCTCAGATCATGTCCCCTCAGAGACAGGATACCCCTGCTCTGCAGAAACAGTAGGCAGGACCTCTCTGATGGGGCTCACACCTTGACCCCTCAAAGCCAGAACCCACAGACCCTCGGTGGAGTGCTCAGACTGTGTCCCCTAAGAGGCAGGAGCACCCTGCCCTGTGGTGGAGCTCAGACCACATCCCCTCAGGGTCAGGACCCCTGCTCCATCCCTCGGTGGAGTGCTCAGACCTCTTCCCCCCAGAGGCGGGAGCCCAATTCTGTCCCCTCAATGACCAGACCCAGGGCATTGGAGCTCTCTGGACATTTCTCCAGCTGCCTGCAGTCAGAAGCAGGACCCAGACCAGGTATTGACAGCTGGCCAAGGCAAAAACCACTGTGGCCATGGCCATAGCAAGAAGCACAGGCTCAGCAATAGAGAGAGCCACAGATGCTCTGGGCAACCCTGCTTCCCTCAGCCTGTGACACAGGAAAGAGGACATTCTCCTCTCTTTGCCCACCCCCACACATAACATAGCTGAGTTGTAGCCCCATCACTCAGTTGCTCTAAGCATTTGAGCAACCTACATGCTCCCAAAACCAACAGCAGTCAGGCATAGGGCATGGTCAGGGCTGGAAATTTTCTTTGGGCATTGTCACAACTGGGAGCTGGCTTTGGGTGATGCTGTGCAGGGGTAGCTGCTCTAGCCAAGCACTGGATGTCAGCTTCCTACAGACCCTTCTCCTGTATGGGTGGTGCTGGCAACTTTACAAGAAGGGTTCTCTTGTTCTTGCTCTGGCAAATGCTTGTGTAAATGCCATGGGATAACCCTTCTCACTACAAAATCTTCCCTTGTATTTGCTGAAGCCCTGGGTTGGTCTAAATGACCCCTTTCATCCTGTAGCCACATGAGGAGGTCTTGACTTGTTTGCTGAGCCATGTTCAGTGTCCCAGAAACACCTGCCGAAAGCTGCTGTCATGGTCTGGAACACAGCCACTCCAGGGACAACTGGTCCAAGCCCAGGCCTCCAAGAAAACTGTGGTTATCCAGCATGGGTGCACAGCTGGATCCATGACTGAGAAGTGCTCTGGATCAGTCACACCACTGGAGCATGTAGGGGAATATTTTTTCATCTCCAATGCAAACCTGCACAGTTACACACTGCACTAGACTCTGACAGTTTCCTGTCTAAAACTGTTTCATTTGTCATCTTCTTGAGCTGCTAGTAAATCAGAGGGGGAAAAAATTACTATGACTTATCCCTTCCATTCTCAAACACAAAGTGCTCCTGGTTAGGCAATGCCTGCAGCAGGAATTTCCTTTGGGTTACCAAGTAACTACGGAAGGAAAAGGTTCTGATGGAAATAAGTCACCACACACCAGTCCTGGGAACCACTTACCCTGGAGCACAGATCTCCAAAACAGATCACCATGGTCACCTCATACATTGTCCCCAGGCAGTAACTGCAGGTCTGAAAAAGCTCCCAAAAAGCTCTGTTCAGGGTCTTTCTCAACTACAGCCCTTCATGGGCATCCCCATCAGTTCAAAGTCAAAAAAACACTTGAAATATAAAGGACTTAAAAGCCTCCAAGCACAATGTGTCATTGCAAAAAGGCAAGAGACAGCAGGTATGTTGCCAAGGTCATGGATCCATGTCAAATGATGTCACCCACCCTCTGCATTACAGAGAAGGAAGGGCCCAGCCCAGTTCCTCTCTGACGTTAGGTCTGACTCTGGGACAATTTTTGGGTGTGAGAATGAGCTGGGCACTCGAAACATTTTTTTCTTCTTCTAAAAGCACAAGTGGAGAGCTCCATCTTGCCTCAAGCTAATTTTGGTGTGTGTCCATCCAATGCTAACTGGTAAAGGAAAGAAAAAAATCCCAGGAACAAACTGAACCTGAAGCGAAGTTCTGCATTCCTTTTGGCAGAAACCCTGAAACATGGGAATAATAAAACCCAGTGAAAATGGCATGTAACAAACTGAGAACAGCAATGATCATCTCTTTCCAACGCCTTCCTTACCATATTGGTAAATTCCACATCCTCACTCTGGCAGTCCCTGTGCAGTCTTTTCCTCAACTTTACCTCTTGCACACTGAAAGAGGCCTGATGCCTTTCTTTGGAAAGGTTTCCTAAAAAGTCTCAGAGGCTTAGAAACACTTTCTCCTTCCCAATTTATTCCCACTTGATCTCCCACTGGTTCTACCTTTTAACATAAATACCTCTTTTACCACAATATATTTAATATAAATACATCTTTTTCACCTAGACTTCTTTTGCTTTGCTTATAAACAGCATCTTTCAGTTTTGGTTGACTAAGTGATTTGGATGCTTGTAACAAAAAATACATCTTTCTTTCCCTGATCCAAGCATAGTCTGAATTTCCTGAGACTGCTGCACTCTGTGGACCTGCTTGTAATCCTCAGTGCTTAAATCCTCCTTGTTTTTCCTAAGGAGTGGAAATGTCTATGGTTCAAAACGCATCAAGAGAGACAATATTTCCCTTATCCCACTTCTGTCCCTCATTGCACATAGCTCTGTCCATGACACACAGCCTTGCCACAAAGCCATGATGCATCGATATGCTGGGAATATTTTTTGACGTTCCTTTCCTAATCCATTTGAACCCCTTACAATTTGACAGGTCAGGCAGACCTAACAGGTTTTTCTCCCAGCTGGCAGAGCAGAACAGAAGAGCTCATCCCCCTTTAAGCAGAACCCAAAGGACCAGGATGCCACATCAGCCTCCAGCCCTGTGAAATGCATGATTTGGTGGGGTCAGGGAGACAATCACCAGTAATCCCGGAGCCTTTCCCTCTAATTCACACTCACGAGGACAGGGCATGTAACCTGCCTGTGACTCATCTCGTCCTCAGGCAAAGTGCCACAAAGGAAGGACACTCAAAATGGCTCAGGACAAGCTCGGCTGCTTCACTCCAAATAAAACAGGAGAAAGAGGCAGCTGCAGAGTTGTTTCCAAACAGATCCACAATGAAAGAGTGACAGCAATTCACACAAGTCCAAAACAGAACACATACCTGACATAAGCAGCCTCTTTTACAACCCAGCCTAAGGAGGGGGGCAGCTCACTTGGTTGGAAATTTGATCTGAGTAACAAGTCAATGCAGAAAAACGAGGCAATACATCAGTCAGAAAGAGTGGTGTGCAGCAGCCAGGCAACTCCAAAACCTGCCCCTTCCCCTCTTCTGCAGAGTTGTATCCTATAGATCAACACAGGCTGTTATTTCAGAGCCATCCCCAGCCTCTGTAGAAACCATGGAGGAAGTGCAGTGAGCGGCTACATCGGGCTAAATATCCACGTGGAGAAATGGAACCATTACCACCTTGGCACTGCTGTCCATCAGAGCTCTGGGGTCTCCGATACCCTCTACCCTAAAACATTAACCTAGCCTGGTAGGTATTATAGTTTTCTCAGTATACTGACACTTTGCTTAGACCACATTAAGTTTCTATGCCTGCACTGTGAAAACTAAACTTTATTTCAGAGCAGTTTCATTCACTTTGTCCTGGTTCAATGCAAGCACTTTCAATTCACCCCTTGGGTAGTCAATTTAAAATGCTAAGATGATTCTGTAGAGATGAACTTCTACCTAACTGCTCTTTGCTACTGCCTTGGCAGACATCACAGGCTTCTTTCTCGGCACTTTACTTTAGCCTGGTTCTGGAAGTGAAGCCAAGGCATCACTGGAAACTCCAGCAGGAAGGACTGGCTAGTATTTGTAGGGCGCTATCTACATCCTAGCTGAGACAATTTCCACATAAATGTTGACTGTATTTATTCTCCCCTGCATTTGCTCACATAGGACCCACCTAATCCTCTTCCCACTGACATCCATCTGCTGAGCTGAGCCCAACCCTTTAGATCTGAGTTGATACCAAAGCTGTAGTGTAGGAGGGCAGAGAAACATGGGAAAAAGTGCAAATACAGCTACAGCCATCCAGGGAGAGGAGCTGGCATAAGCCACCAGGAGCAGAATGAACAGGGCCGGTGTGTTGGGTAGAGCAGGTGTCCCACTGCAACTATGGGGTTGCTGTCAAGTCTGAGGCCACGATGATTGAAGGGAAGAGGAGAGTGCTAACAGCTCAAAGAGCAATAGCTAGAATGCTCTGCTCAGCCTCACTCAAAACTCTGAGTTCATCCTTTGCATGTAGGGACATGTGGTGGGAGAGGGTCCTCCTTCCCTCCCTGAGGAGACAACACCCAAGTCAAACTCACCAGTAGAGGGTGGCCCCAGCCAAAGACAAGGAAGAAGAAAAGCTATTAGTGACTTTCATGAATTGTCCCTGCTGCATCCCAAAGCATCTTCCTTGCTCATAGTACAGGAGTCAGCAAAGCTTAGAATCACAGAATCATAGAATATCCTGAGTCAGCTTTATGTAATTCCCTTGGGTCCTGTAACTGGTCACAAGAAGAAAGACATTGGTGCTGTCCCTCCACTTCTACTTTTGAGAAAGCTATAGTTTGTGATGAGGACTATCCTCAGTCTCCAAACTGAATAAGCCAAATGACTTTGACTAGTCCTGGTAAGAATTCCCCTACGGATGGTTCACCATTCCTTTGGATTCTCTCTAACAGCTTAATACCTTCATTGAATTGTGGTGCTGCCCCCCAAAAAATGCACACAATATTTGAGGTGAGGCTGCCTTAGTGCAGAACAGAGTGGGACAATCCCCTCCCTTGCCCAGATGGTGATGCTGTGCCTGATGGTCCTAGGACAGGATTGACCCTCTTGGCTGCCAGGGCACTGCTGACTCACATTCAACTTTCCATCAAGCAGGACCCATAGGACCCTTTCTGCAGCACTGGCCCCAAGGCTGTCCATACATTCAGGGTTCTCCCATCCCATTTGCAGAACCCATCACTTGCTGTTATCGATCTTCACATAGCTGGTGTTTGTCCAGTCCTCTATTTCATAAAAATCTCTCTGCCTTTGAGGGAATCAACAGCTCCTCCCAATTTAGTTACCAGGGTCATTCCTTTTGCTGTTCTTGAAAACTGGAACAACATTTGCCAGCTTCCAGCCTGTGTTGCATGTAGATCCTACCAAGACAGAGAACATGATGGATGTGCTCAGCAGGGCTATTAAGCATGCAAAGGGAAGATCACAGTGAGATGAAATGAGGTACTGTATTTTTAAAAGTATAAATTATGCCTGTGCTTGTACATCATATTTCCCACAGATTGGAAACTGTGTTCTCAGGAATGTCCAAGTTGATCTGTATCTCCATAAAAGCTTAGTTTTCATTAAACCAAAGAAATCCATCTTTTGAAGGAAGCCTTTGTGCACTCCAGACACAAGCTTCTCCAAAATCACCCCCAGCTGAGACAAACTGCTCCAAGACTTCACCCTTCTGCTGTGGTACAGGCAGCCACAGTGTTTCAGCTGACATTCTGGTTCTGGGAGAAGGTTCAAGTCTGCCCAGGGTTATAACCAATAAGTGAAATTAGCAGTGGCTTCATCTCAGTTAACCTCAAATTGCCTCTGTCTACACAGACATGCCTTGAAGCAACTGAACTCAAGCTTTCCCTTGGCACTGGATCAAGCACCATGGATTTGCATTTGAGTTTTAGCTCATACTTCACATAACATTTATGCAGAAAACAGGCATATATAAGCACTTACCATCAGCTTCCCTTCCTTCTTCCTATTTCCACAGCAAATTGCAAGGAGTGTTTCTGACAGGCTTTTGAAGCCCAAATGGTCAAAACAAAGAGGTATGGTATTTACAAACTGCTAAGGCTATAGGAATAAAAATAAGAGCCTGCTACTGAGCTGTAAAGCTCAGATTCAGCCTACATTAAATCTTGACCTTTAGAGGTCCCTTCTGACCCAAATTATTCTATGATTCTATGTAAGCCCCTCCACACAAGATTTGCACACAGCACAAGATTTCACTGTGAATAGAGATTGTATTCACATGTGACATGTGGTTACTACAGGTGAAGAATTAGAATACTTGCAAATCGTTCCTTTCACCCCCATCATTCCCAGCATTCTATGACACAGAGGTCACTGGACTGCCTTCAGAGATTTCGTTTCATCCACTGAGTCCCACTGCCTTCCTCACTGAGAGACACAGGCAGTTGTAAAAGTCAGTGGTGCCCTGGAGAGCCCGGGAGTTTGGTTCATTGCAACCGGGTGCAGGAGCTGGTGATGCAGTTTGTTTATAGCAATGTCAACAACTCTTCATTCTTGCAAAATAAAGCTATGGGTGTATCAAGGCCACACCTCTATGGCTGCCCTAAAACTGGCATCAATACTTTGCTGAGATGTGCAGATGTAAGAGAACACACAGAGAAAATTACTTGATGCAGACAAGGACAGAGTCTTTCCCTGTGCCTTCCTAGATCTCCAGGATGTTGTTCAGCACCACACCCTGCGCTTCACCACACCAGGCTATGCAGAAGAATTCCTTGCTATCACCACTGATATGCTACAAAACTTCAGCAAGTGACAAGGCTCTTTGGGATCTGGCTAAAGAAATTCAGACACAGGCCAAAAATGGAAGGTGGCCTACATGGAAAACAAGTTCTGCTGAGAGATACCAGCCCTCATTCTCCTCTTTTGGGGATAACACCCACTCAGCCAATTTGAGCAGTCCATGAAAGTGATACAAACTGAATGATGGCTGGAGGAGGTAGCAGAAATCTGTCCCAGAGGTTAGCACAGGCTGAGCTACAGCAGATGTCTGCTTAGACACCACTTAGACAAAATCCTCTTTTGTCTCTTTCCTTACAAAACCACAGTCACATAAATATCAAGACCTTTTGATGTTCCTGAAATATTGGGGGGTCTTGGCAAAAGACACAGTGAGATGCCTGGGACTTGTTTACCTGGTGCATGCATGTGGTAGTTCAACAGCATTTATCAGATCAAAAGGAGAGGCGAGGCCTGTTTTACTCCAAGTGCACAAGGTCTGAAATCCCCAGACCCCTTCATTTCTGTTTATTTAGCACTTCCTTTGTGCTGATTTTTCATTTCCGTCTGAAAACCTTCACTTTTGGATTCAGGTGCTGTGACTTGAATCAGATGCTCCCAAGAAATAACAATCTGTCCTCTTAAAATGACAATGTATCCCTTGCTTTAAAAAAAAAAAAAAAAAAAAAAAAATCATTGGCATTGATATATTACTGCCTATTGATCCCATTCCCCTTCAATCTGTCCCCTTTCCCACTGTCCTTCTGGACACATGAACACTTGCAGATTATAATTCTGTTTTCCTGTCTTCTGATAAATCCTCCCAGAGTCAACCAGGTAACCACATGTATCATTGCAAGTAATGTTTTCTACACTTTCTTTCAAACCATTATGCCCTGGAAAAATATCTACATCTATCACTGCTGCTAAATTTCAGACCATCTTTCTCAGTTCTCTCTAGAGACTACAGGTTCCCGCCAGCCTTTAGCCTGCCCTATGGCTTCACAGCCTCTGAAAGACACTTGTGCCTCCAAGCCCTTCAGAAACGCTGTGGAACATCTCTGCCTGGCTAAGCACTCTCACCACATCTTTGGGCAATGAGGGACTGAATTGACTTACTGCTCCTCCAGCACACATAAAGCACACATTGCACAGCTCCAGATCTTCTTGCTCCAGCCTGTTTGTAAGAAAGGATGTCAGTATCAGGCACTCCTCACTCACTTGGCTGTGCTGGATCAGAGGCTGCCTGTTTTTCCTCTCCTAAATCCGTGATACTACACCTCATGGAAACTTCGGCCCAGACTCTGAGCTGGCACAAATGGCTATCAAAGGTGTTTAAGCTGCTGTAAAACAGGAAGGATCTGGATCCTTTGGTTCTGATGCATCCCTGCATGTGCTGTGACTTTATAAGCAATAACTAAGAATAACATTTAGCCTCCCAGCCTGACTGCTGTGCAGAATATCAAAGTAATTCACCAGGAGTGCAACAACATGACTTTCTTCTGTCCTTCACAATCATAAAAATGTCCTCGCCTCCCACATCCAGGGAAACAGTTTAGTCTATCCCCTACATTATACGGAAATCAACAGAAGCAACAGAGTCCTTGCTTTACCTGATGATCCACTTGAGAAGGAGCAGTGTGAGAGGCTCTGTCATGGCAACTGCTCGTCCTTTGCAGACGAGCTGTCTCCAGGCCTCTCCGATTACATCTTTGCCGTTATAATTCACATCCTGCACCTATTAGTGATAAGGTCAATGGGAGCAATTACAATGGGAGTCGCTGAAAACTCTGTTGTTGCACATGCTCCCAATGACACTCACTGTGGTGCAGAAACCAAAAATAACTTCCTGGTCTCCCAGAGTGGCATGGAAAATATTCCCCTGTATTTTCTAGGTTATGGATAACTTCCCTTCTTTAGGTTTACAGTGGCTATTTCTCCAGGAGAGCCAAATACAAATCTCCCTTGGGGCATGTACTGTTTTCCCCTGCTTTCACCCTGGAGATCTCCACGTCCTCCTTATGAGGGCAAGAAGTCACTCTCCCTCACTTCTCTGACTCCTATTTACATGTACACAGCTTAACTCAATATTTTTCCCTTCCTTTTTTCCAGCATCCTCAGAATTATCTTCTTACTTTAGGGCTTTTAATACCTGTATGAAGGTGGGAACTCTTAGTGCACACCCATGGCAGAGAGCAGTGACATTGCTTGTGTCCTCTGTTGTTCCTCTAAATGAAACACATGAAACCCCTGAAAGTCCCAGAGGCTCTTTTTTACTTTCCTTGTAAAGAGAAGGAAGGGTTCCAGGAGCTACATTTCTCCTCTAAGAGAAACCAAGTCTGCACTGCCTAGACAGCATGACAGCAATGGACCAAGAAAATTATTCTGCTCAAGAGATCTAATTTTTCTGCTTCTTTCTACTATTTCCACATTTCTTCCCATGCTGTCTGTCACTGCCTTCACCTGGCTCTGGCCCTGAGTGGCAAATGCAGAGACTGCCTCTCTGCATTGGCTTAAAAGCTCATGAATTATTTCTGATGGTCTATAAATGTTATATGTTTTTGACAAGCAGTTGTAAATTACAGAACCACAGTGATATTAGGGGAGACAGGAATGGGATATGAGAATACAGCTGGGTTGGGAGTAAGTAAGAGGTGTATCCAGGGACCTTTGTGAAGGTCAGATCCTGCAGATGTCACCATATCATAAAAGTCATTAGCACAAATTGTTTATCTAGGAAGAATCCAAGTCCTTTTTCCCCATGTGTTTGAAAACACAACTCACACACATAAGGTGACCCTAGAACTGCCATTGCAGTGACACCTGAAGACCTCAGATGCCAGCAAGGCCCTGCTGTACTGTCCTACGGAGATGAGATAAAACCCTCACCCCAAGTAGGATAAACTGGCAGGGCAGAGAGGGCAGAGCAGGCACAGGCAGTCCTGGGCAGGGGAAGAAGGGATTCAAAGCCCCTTCACTCTAATTTTAATATTGCACTAGTCACAGACAGAGATTCCTTTGATGGGACTGATCCGTCTGGCTGACCCCAGACTCCCAGAAAAGCACATGAACTTCTGCAGTTTGCTTATGAAGTATGCTAAAGGCTTTGACTTTCTCTGATCCAGATGCAAAAAACACCATCTTTCTTGACAGATACAGCTGTGGTGATGACTCGTTGTCAGAGCAAACATCTGTGGCTCATTTAACAAATTGGACAGCACAAAAAGGGACCAAATTATTCTGTAAAGAAACCTGATGATCAGGCCAAGGCAAGGAAGGTTTTAAGCTGGTCTGCACTGCTCTGCAGTCTCCAGAACACTATTAAACGTATGGGGATGTGCAAAGCCTGGAACGGGGATCCCATGCCCTTTCCTGACCTCACATGCTGCATCCAGTTAAGATACTGAGCATCACTGTTTGTAAGTAGCCATCTGCTCAGGAAGGAAGCCTGGATTATGTAGGAAGGGTTGAATTCTGCAGGAATAGGATCTTCTCTGAATAGCAAAATTCCCAGCAATCACTCAGATCCCCTCCAAGCCTATGGCCTCCCATCTTCTTCCTGCTCACCTGAAACCAAAATCCCAACACCTCCTTGACTCTGTTCTCCCTGATTCCTGGTCCTTTTCAAGAGCAGCCTTCCCTCCATCCATCCCATAAACCTCACCGGTCTTCTTTTTCTTTCATGCCTTCTACATCTTCTATGGCCCACCGCAACATAGGAAACTGTTTGGTTTTCTCCTGCTGTTTTATGGGATCAGATGTGACAGCAATGAACACAACAGAAAAGCTCTTCACTGGAGGAAATACAGGGAGGCTGGAGCTCAGATCTAATGACTGGAAACCATCTCAAGTGTTAATCACTCTTTGTTGTTTTTTATCCAAGTTGAAGCTAAATCATAATCTCCTTAATCCCACTATTTCCATTTGAAAAGTCTGCAGGCAATGTGGGAGATAAACTGATTTTTTTTTCTCTTAGAAGTTATGTCAAAGAGCATGATGGGAAGAGCTGCATAGGCAGGATTTTTTAGGTACAATCCCCCAGGGTGTGAGAGCTGTGTTCTTTTTTCAAACTTGATTAATTCTGCATCAGCTGGGCACATTACAGACACCATTTTCCTGAAGTCTACAGTGTATTCTCTGGGCCACAGCTGCTGCTTCTGCCACTACTTGCTATTTGTGGAGTGATCACATCTGACAAATAGCAATGGGGAGACATTTCAGGAATGACTCAGAGGCAAAGGCAATTTCACATCCAATTTTATATCCAAGGACAGCTCTTCACTGGTTACAGAAATATGAATGGATGAGGCTTACTCCCACTGCAGCACCCTCTTGGGATCTTGTCACATCCTAAACCATGAGTACCCGTCACCCTTCAGCATTTCTCTGCACCAGGCAGCAGGACAATGACTATCAAGCCCTCAGCACATTTCCTAGGTTTCTCCCAGGCTGGTGACAGTGTGCTGGGTTTGGATGTACCTGTTTATCCCTGAAAGAACTGCCAGTGATTGATCTCTCCAACCTGAACTACCTTAGTGAGTCACCAGGATTGATTAACTGGCTTTTCTTTCCCAGTCTTGGTGTCCCAAGACATTGCACATAGCTGATTTGCTCATCTACTGGCTATCTACACCTGCCATTTTTGCAGCCCTCTGTGGTTTGTCCCTTCTCGTGCTTCTACACCAACCCTCATCCAATTTCCATTCTTTCCAGTCCCAGCATTTCCATTATAATTCCCCAACACACAGAAAATCCCTTCTCCTGCTGACAGCATAGCATCACCTTCACGATGGGACCAGATGCTGCCACACAGGAATCAGCCCATGCAGACCTCATAATCTGAGACATTTCAAACACAGTCCCAAATTCCTGTGGGAATTACTGCAGGATCAACAAATTCAGGCTACTGCTCTTCAAATCCCTTTGCTAGAAACAACAGTAAACTTTTAACCACTCTGGTGTAATCAGCCAAGAAACACCCTGAGCCAAGGTTTGCATGTTCACACCAAGTTGTCCCTAGAGGAACATTTCTCTTTGCTGGCAGAGACTGGTGTGAATTTATCCTGGAGAGGGCTAAGACAAGAGTAACCTTGCCTTCCTCCCTTCCAGCACCATTGCACAGCGCAGAAGCTCTCTCTGCTCCATCCTGGGGAGGTGCAGACGTGCTTCATGTCCACCAGTTTCACAGCACATGGCATTGCTGGGCAATTTGTGGAGTGGGAGCATGGTTAAGGGCATCCTTATGCTGTAGTGATGAATTATCAATAGTGAGCAACCAGTCTGGCAGAACTGAGTGCTCAAGCTCCATTAGGGTGAGAATTGGGGCTATTTCCCTTCACATCCAGTCCTTTCTGCAGCACTGTCCAAAGCCCATTCAGGGAATAAAGCAGTAAGCGGCAGATGTCAGTAGTGCAGCTTGCAAGCTGAAATGTTGCTGAACTTCAGATAGAATCCTAGGGCTGGCATAATCCCCAAACATCTAAAAATGGATTAAAAAATGATCTTCAGTGCTTAGTTTCCAAAGCACCCAGGATATGAATTACTGGTGACAAAACATCAGACAGAGTGCAATATAGGCACGGTAGTGACTCTCCTGCCCCTGCAGGACCCACCTGCTAATGGGGACTGAGAAAAATCTTATCCCCCCACTGTGGGTAAAGCTGCCCCTGTTACCATATCCCTGCTACCCCTGCACAGAGAATCATTGAATTACAGAATCATTTAGGTTGAAAATGACATCTAGAATCATTTACAGGCATTAACCCAGCACTGCCAAGTCCATCACTAAGTCATCCCCAAGTGCCACATCTACACATCTTTTAAATACTTCCAGTTATGATGACTCCACAAATTTCAGGGGCAGCCTGTTCCAATGCCTGACCAACCTGGTCAGACCATATTGTTCAAAACCCCATGCAGCCTTGAACATTTCCAGGAATGGGGCAGCCACAGCTTCTCTGGGCAACCTTGTGCCATGGCTTCACCACCCTCACAGTAAAGAATTTCTACCTAATATATAATCTTTCATCTTAAAGCCATTCCTTCTTGTCCTATCTCTGCCTTTGTCAAAAGTCCCTCTCCAACTCTCTTGTAGCCCCTTTGGGTACTGGCAGGCTGCTGTAAGGTCACAGGCTGAAAAACCCCAACTGTCTCAGCCTGTCTCCATCTGAGAGGTACTCCAGTCCTCTGGGCATCTTCATGGCCTCCTCTGGACTCACCACAACAGATCCAAATCCTTCTAATGTTGGGGACACTAGGGGTGGATGCAGCTCCAAGTAGAATATCACCAGAACAGAGCACAGGACAGAATCCCATCCCTCCTCACCTGCTGCCCTCATGGCTTTTGTAGCTGCCTAGGACACAACTGGATTTCTGGGCTGCCAGTGCACATTGACAGCTCATGTCCAGCCTCTCATCCACCAGCACCACCACCAAGGCTGCTCTCAATCCGTCCTATGCCCAGCCTATATTTATCTTTGGGAATACTCCAATGGCTGTGCAGAACTGTGCACTTGGCCTTGTTAAACTTCATGAGTTCTCACAGTAATGGCAATTAACAGTAGATATTAACACCTAACTTTACTTCCATTGTTATTAATATTAATGATAATAATTGTTGTTATTCCTCTGTCAATTAGAAGAATAATAGAGTTATTACTGATATTATATGCTGTTGAGATTGACCTGTAACCCTGAAGCACTTCAGAGTGTTCATCATGGGTGAGGACACCCCTGTTCTAGGCTTTCTCTGAGCCAGCCATGGTGGCCTGAGCCTCAAAGCACAAGCCAAGAAGCTGCCTGGGGAGATGCTGGAGGGAGGTGAAGAAGTGGAGACATGATATATGTCAGCACATGGTGAAAGCATGCAAGTCGAGGAGTCAAGAGATCTAGAAGCATTCCCCATCTCCATTACAAACTTCCTGCATGACCTCCGAGGATGTATTTGGAAAGCCACTGGAGAGAGGAGGCAGATGCAGCTTACAATGCTTAATTGCAGGTGTCTCCTTGTGTGTTAATGCCTGAGCTCACATTACAGCCACCAAAGAGCTCATCAGCACTGTCAGAGCAGACTAATTAGCAATTTAACTGAGTGAATGTACAGCTAACCCATTTACCTAAACATTAGCACTGCATGTTATTTGAGATGCTTTGATGTATCTCTGACTGAAACCCACTGAATCTCTTAATGGTGCAGCTCCGCACCAGTTACATGGAGATGTTACAGCTCACTCTCTACAGCTGAGTGCTCTGACATCCCCCAATAAGAGGAGCACAGAGCTCTGTGCTCAACTGAGAGACATCAATTACATCAGTAACAACACAAGAGTTTTGCTTTGTGGGAAGGCCACAATGGTCAGCACCTGATTAACTCAGTTTTGGGCTTCTATATGAATCTCACATCTGCATGGAAGTCTCAAGATGAGCCCAACACTACATCTATATTTTGAATATATTTATATACTTCAACCCATCCTGGAAGCATAAAACATCTGTGAATGAAAAGCCCAGCTACATATGCTTGACCACATCACTAACAGTGATTCACTGTTCCAGTCAAGAACATTGCAGAAACCAGTGTTAGTCCTGCTGGCCACCCTCTGCTCCCCAGGAGTGACACATGACAACCAAGATTCCTTGTTTTTCCCTCAGGTGTGCCACAGGTTGTACTAGAGACCTTCCAGTGTCCACTCCAACATGAATTATCCTGCAATCACAGACTCCTGCAACAAAGCATGGATGTACAATGTGATTGTTGTGCCCACCAGTGTGGCCTCACATCAAGAAAGTTTCTTTAAGGGTCGGGTTTTTTGCTGATTCTGGAATAGTATCAGTTGTGCCATTTCCTTCTCTTGTATCTCCTCTATGCCAGGAGGCCTGGAGGGCTCTGCCCTGACAGCAGACCTCAAGTTACCCTGGACAGACCTGGCTGTGGGAAGCCTGCCAAGGCAGCGTGCCTGGGGCACACCTCCACCTCCATCCAGCTCCGAGCAACAGCACAGCAAGGCCAGAGTGTTGCCTTTGGCTCCCCTCCAGCAGGTGATTGACCTTCCTGCTCTGAACAGGAAGTTTTGGCAACAAGTCCCATGATCAGTATTTATTTGTGAGTCAGACAGATAAATAGCAGTTAACCCATGTCCAGAGAAGGGCAACAGAACTGGGGAAGGGGGGAAGGATGTGGAGTATAAGCCTGGTGAGGAACAGCTGAGGGAGATTGGCGGGGGGTGGGGGGGGGGGGGAGGGAGGTGCAGGGGGCAGCACTCAGCCTAGAGAAAAGGAGGTTCAGGGGTGATCTTCTTGGTCTCTATAATTCCCTGAAAGGAGGATGTAGCCGGTGGGAGTGGGTCTCTTCTCACAAGTAACATGTGACAGGACAAGAGGAAATGGCCTCAAGATTCACCAGGGGAGATTTCAGCTGGATATTATGCAAAATTTCTTCATGGAAGGGGTAGTCAGGCATTGGAACAGGCCACTCAGGGAAGTGGTGGAGTCACCATCCCTGAAGGGATTCAAAGGACATGGAGATGGGGCAGTTGGGGAGATCATTTAGTGTTGGAGTTGGCAGTCCTGGGTTAATGGTTGGACTCAATGATTTTAGAGGTATTTTCCAACCTCTATGACTCCACGTCCTGATTTAGGACAAATTTGGGAGAAAACCCCTGAATGGGATCCCTCCAGGAAGCAAACCCAAACGGACCCTCCCTCCACCGGTCCGGTAAAAAACTTCTTCAGAGAAAAGTGGAAAAACTATTTTACTTAACAAACAAAGTGCATACCAGTATAAAGAATGAATAATATGAAACAATAAAACCTCTCGTTCTGGAGTGAGATAGCAGATTGAGAAAGTTCTTGCCATGGATGTAGCTCGGCTCTCTCTCAGTCTTTTATCAGTCCCAGTCCCTCCGGTGCTGCTGGAAAATGCCGAGGTCCAGGCCCCGGTGGGCCACAGGTGCAAGCCCCCAGTGCTCCCCTGGGTTTTACCGTCCAGAGCAGGTTTAAACAGTCCAGAGAAAAAAAGGAAAAAAACCAGTCCAGGGAACTTCTCTGCCCTAGCTAGTTGAAACTAACTAAAAGTAAAAAGATCTCTGTCCTGCAGTCTCTCCAAGCCTCCCAAACACCCAGTCCGGAGAAGAATGTGGAGGAGTCAGGCAGTTTTCTCAAAACAAACTCTGCGCTTCTCCTTACTCTTAGAACCAATCTTAAAGGCACAGAACTCAATACACAGCACAAACAGAACAGACTACTGGAGATACAAGCATCATAAAGTCACCCTAGGACACTCTATCAGTTCTATTTCAGGTGCCTTTCCTTAAGTGCTTCATTAAGTCGGCGACTTTGAGCCCTGGGCTATGTCTACACAACCAGCCTGGATCCCCATCCCAGGAATTAACACTGGTGATGGTTGTTGGATGGAGTTTGTGATTTCCTCCTCCTGGCCCAGGGCCATGGGAGGGACTCTTTGTTACTCGGCACCCTGTTTAATCATTTGCAGCAGGGCAAAGGTGGGGCAGGCACGATGTCCCCGTGCTCTCAGTGCTGGGGAGGTGTCACACTGCAGGGTCTCCCAGCCTGCCCATCCTGCTCCTGAAACCCCACACCAGGCTGACCCAGGGACACCTCCCTTGCTGTGGCAGAGCTCTCTGGGAAGGCTGATTTATTTCAAGGGGGTTTCAAAACACTGTGTATGCCACATCCAGCTACAGATCTCCCAGGTAATGCCATTATTTTGCTGCACACTGTGTACCTACTTGACCCACACCCAGTTCTTTGCTCTCCCCACCCAAAGAGAAGTTAACTCCTTCCCACCCAGCAAGATTTCCTTTCACAGCCAGGGAGCCCTGGCCATTCGTGGTGACACAATCTCTGTTCACAATGCTGACACTCACTCTGAGCCCCAAAATGTGCCAGTGGGCATCCCAGTACTTTCCTTGGGGTCAGGAGCAGCTCTGTAGTTCCCTTCCCCACTGCCATGCACTGGGGGTATTCACATTCCTGGTGGGTGAGCACCTTGCTCAAGGATCTCTGCTGGTGTCACTCCCTGAATCCTCCTCTCACGGTCCCAGAGCCCCAGGCACTGCAAACACTGTGGGAACAAGAACATAAGTGAGACATAAACATGAAGACTGTAAGAAATCTGTGTGTCACTGATGGGAGGGCCTTGTTTCCAAAGTAACTGGGTGGTTCTTCAAACCACTGAGAGTGGGATTGGGAAGGACATGAGGAGGTGACCTTGTCTTTCCCTCTGCCCCAAGGCAAGATCAAGCATGCCTGAACCAGTTCTGAGAAGTCTCAGTTTAACCTGCCTTTGAAACATCCAGGCCCACAACACTTGTTGCCTCCACCTCAGCCAAGTCCCTGCCTTAGTTTCCCTAGCTATAAAAGGAGGAATGGTCAGAACCAGTAGATCCATTGCATGTTGCTGGACAGGAAAGAAGTGAGGAGGGAAACCTTTGGCTGGTGATTGATGATACACAAACATCTGGTGAAAAGCAGTAAATAAGCCTGAAGTATTGCGTACCTATGGGCAGGAACTTTGACCAGATTTCCAAAGGATACCAGGTATCTCCTTTTAACTTGTAGCAAACCTTGCTTTTTTTATTTTATTTGGCAGGGAGAAGTGTGAGAATCACAGAGCTGGACTTCCTAAGAAAGGTCAACATTTGGTAGATTAGGCCAGCATCTGATTGCAGTCATGAGAGTGGCAAGAGGATCATTATTTGTGTCCAGCACTACGTGTATCTGACACATGTGTAAGCACATGATTCCAAGTACACCCAAAAGTGTGTTTTTAAAAGGCAGTATTTTTATGGCACTTACAAACTCAAGATTTGAACTCTTACTGCCTTGAGAGACATGTTGAGCCTCAAAAATTGGTTATTTTGGGTCCAGGTCTCTGGTCAAGAAGAATCTGTTTGAAGATGGGGATGACAATGGCTCCATCATGGGCTGTGGCTACCAAAGTCCTATAGGTGCTGGGGCTCATGCAGAGGCAGGAACCTATTTCAGCTGTCTGAAACCATGGATGGGCTGCACCTCTGCTGGAAAACATGAGGAGCCATGAACAAAAGGAGGATGAAACCCAGGCTTCTAACCCCAGATGCTCTCCTATACTATAACAGCATAACAATATACATCTTAGAAACCTCCAATTTGCCAAAGGGGCGGGGAGAAAAAAACAAAACCAAAGAGGATTTTTTCTCAAATTTGAACAATAGTTTTGGCACATGCCAGAGCAAACTTAGGTGAAGTTGATTTGGTGTCCTATATCTTATTATGTTCCTAATTTAGCTCTCAAGTCACTGCTTCAGCCAGTGACTTGATACACTAAACCTGTGTGATTAAATCATCTTGCAGCTCTCCAGGGAACAGATAAGATTCAGGATGGCCTCTCAGCATTACTGTGCAATTTAGGTCTGTTTAATTCCCTTTAGCCAAGAAATATGATGAAAATGTATCTAGGAGACCAGTAATCAGCCATATAGCTTCTATTCTTGACAGATGCAAAAGCCCAGATTTCCACTGATAGTAATTGCTGAGAACTAGGACCTCATGATTTATCCAAGGCTCTTAAGAGCTTGATATGTGCTGCTCTTCCAGCAGGGCAATGTAAATTTTAAATAGAAAACCTGCCTTGAAAAGTTCTGTGCAATCCAATCAGCCAGTATATTTCTTACAGATGATAGCACACTGATCCTGGCATAATCCAATGTTTCATAAATGTCTTAGAAGATTAAGGCATCGTTTTCTGCCCAAATGACAGAGGAGATTCACATGTCTGCAGAGTAAACACTGGCAACACTCTTGCGTAAGAGCCAGAAATATTGTTAAAATTCTCCTCTGTGCTTCCTCACAAGGGCAATTACATAACCAGAAGCCTTCCATCTATCAAAATAATTCCTTTTCATTAAACAAGATGCTGTAGCTTAAGTGTACAAACACACATTCATGGGAAGGAAGGGAAGGTGGCTGGATTGAATTGCCTGACTGACCTGGAAAGAGGATTTTAATCCTGTAGTGACTCACCCCTGCTGGCTATGCTCTGTGGTTGATTTCTAGCCCTGACTCATGAATCATAGACCCCAACACGCCAGACACTTTGCTTAAAGTCACACATGTCCCATCCTTTATAAAAGACAAGACTGGCTGAAAGACTGCAGGTGCAGAACTTCCAAAGAAACCTCATCAGATGCTTGCCACAATGTATCCTGTTCAGCTAAGCTCCCTTAGGGACTAGAAGTTCTGCTGCTTCCTCTGCCCAAGCTCCCTTAGTTCCCAGTTTATCCTAAACTGCAGTGAGATGTGCAAGTTAGGGCAATTCCTGTCTGAGGCCTTTCATCCAGATTCCATAGCATCCATGAGGAGGCATTCTCTAGGATGAGATGTCCTAGTCAAGCCTGTTTCCCTCTGACCATGGAGGGTGAATCTGTCACAATCTGCAACACCTCTGCACCAGTTCTACAAACAGATACAGCAATGGGCAGCTTTGTCACCACCTCCTATGGTACTACACATAGCAGCTGTCCCAGGAAAAATCACATCAAGAGCCATATACGTGTCCTGAAGAGCCACGTCCAGTTACAGAACCAGCAAATGTGCCAACTAACCTGTAATAAAAGATTCCTGCTGTCTTGCTCCCCAACAAGAGACCCTGGGAGAGCCTGGGCTTGCTCCCTCACAGGAAGGCTGTTGGATCTCTTGCCCTCACTGGGGCTTCCCCTTGAGCTGGTAGCTCAGATTAGCACAAAATATATTGTCCTCAAGGGAGATAAGGCCGAGTTGTGCAAGGGGCTCTGAGGATGCCCAGCAGAAGTTGAGATGAGCCTCATGTCTCTGTTCTTCTTATTGCCATCTATGGTGCAGCTCCATGGGGAAAATCAGGGACAGAAGGGACAGGATTTAATACACATGATCTCCTCTGAGTCAGCTGAGGAGGGATGTAATTCACTGAAGCGCCTTCCCTCAGCAGGAGAAACTTTCCTGACCGCTGATAATGAACTAGTAGGAAACAGTGTTTTCCTGCTCAGACCTGGCAAACACAACACAGAAGGGGAATTTTTAACAGAGGTCCTCTCAGAGAGCAGATGGTGACATGACAATTGGATGAAGGCAAATGGGAAGCAAGGAGAAGGAAGCCATGATGGCAAGGTCAGAGTCTGCAAGCCAGGTTAGGACAGTTAGGTGATGGAAAGGGAAGGGAAGCAAGCACAAGGAAAAAGAGGTGGAACAAGGAATATTTGGGATGGGGAACTAGGGGCAGGACACGGGTGTCCCCAGAGAGTCCCCACCCGGAGCAGCCATACAAGCACAAGCTGTGATCTGCTGGTGTGGTCTTGGGGCCTCCTAAATGGCTATTTCGAAAAGGAAAGGAAAGGAAAGGAAAGGAAAAGAAAGGAAAAGGAAATGAAAGCAAGGAAAGTAAAGGAAAGGAACGGCAAGGACAGTCAGGAAAGGAAAGGAAATTAAAGTAAGGAAAGGAAAGGAAGACACCCCATTCCCTGAAAGGAAAGGAAAGGAAAGGAAAGGAAAAAAAAACACACCACATGAAACCAGATGAGTTTATTTCTGAAAAGATCCCACCTCATGTTTAGACTCATCCACTTGTGATCTAAAAGTCCCACATTATCTTTCACTGCCATTTCTCTGGCTTCAATTCAGGCCCTTTGGGTTTTAAGGCTAAAACAGTGCAATGTCATAAAACCACAGAATGGTTCAGGTGAAAAGGACCTTCAAGATCATCTCATTCCAACCTCCTGCCATGAGCAGGGGCACTTTCTGCTACCCCAGGTTGCCCAAAGCCTCATCCAACCTGGCCAGGAACACCTCCAGGGATGGGGCAGCCACAGCTTCTCTGGGCAACTTACGCCAGGGTCTCACTACCCTCACAGTAATAAATTTCATTCTAATACCTAATCTAAATCTGCCCTCTTTCAGTTTAAAGCCATTTCCCCTCGGCCCACTGTTCCCCCACCAAAACTCATCCAACTTTCCTCGAGAAAATAGATCCCTGCTTCTGAAGATGCAGCTGGATGTCATGAGTGGCAAAAGGGGTTGATTTAACCAGCACTGAGATCAAGGCTGGAGGATACTGCTGTAGTCCTCCCTCCCATCATCAGCATGACCCAGACCACAAAGGCACAAAGCCATCCCCCTGCAGTGGCAGTTTTTGTGGTCTCTCAGCTCAAGTCCAGCTCTCAGACTGGGAAACTACAAGGGCAACAAGGCAAGGGAAAGGACCCAACAAACCCCTGAAATAATTCACTGCAAGAACAAGTCCTTGGAGAAGTGGATCAATGAAACCTGCTTTAAAGAGATTGGAAGGGTTTTTACAGAGAGATTTTGGAGATTTTTAGAAACTTCCGCTCTGGGTTAATATGTTCCATTAGTGGAGGCACTGAAAGAGCCTTTTCCTTTATCCAGCAATTTATATTTGCAACAGGGGTAGGAATTTTGATATTTACAGTCATTGGCACTTCACCAGACTTGGCTGAAATGGGAAAGGATTCAAAGGTATGGAAGAGTGAAAGGGGAAAAACACATCAAGAGAAAGCAAGGCAGTATTAGTTTCTTATCTCCAGTATATCAGAAATCAACATCCTTAGCTACTGACTGCGGCATCCTGCTATTGCAGGAACTGGCCCTTGAAAGGTATGCAAAGAGAGCTCAGTAATTTCAGAGGTTCAGGATGACTTTGCCACTTCCCATTAGCATTTTCAGGAAAAGCTGGGCACCCGGTGGGAGGAGGAGTGCAAACACAAGGCGATTGTCTGAGTAACTTTCACATACGTTACACAGACGGCTGCGCAGTGAATGGTCCCATTGAAAGTGTTTCAAAGCCGGGCACGAGATTGGCCGCAGAAAAAAAAAAGTTTTTGTTGGAAAGTATTAGCACTGGAACTAAATACCTGTTGTGCTCTGCCCATGGCAAGGTTGCAGCTTATCTCCCCAGCAGCAAGAAAGCAACACGAGCCCTCCAGCAAAACAGCGAACAGCAGCAGGACTAATCAATAACACCCAAAAAGGAGATGGTGCCGGAACAAGCTGTTATTACTTTACTCAGAGGCCAGACCTGCTCTAGGAAGCCACTTTCAAGCATTCAAGGATGAGACAAAAAAAAAAAAAAGGCTTTTAAGATCAATTACTCTTTGCAAAAGATCCCCTGTGATGGAGTTTCCATGGGTCCAGGCAAGGTAGCACTCAGGTTGTGGTGGGGACCAGGGCCACCATCCATCCTCTGAGTCCCTGCAGGGTAAGCACAGTGCTTGGGACAGTAGAAATGTCAGAGCCTGCACTGGAAAGAAGAAAAAAACCACAAGGAAAACTGCTGATACTGCAATTGAGGGGATTGAAAAGCTGAACTGCCTTCCACAGTGCTTGGAACTGCCTTCAAATTATCCGGTCAAATGAGCACTAGATAAGCAGAGTCCTTCTGGGCCTTCAGGGGAATTCAGACAAGAGGGTTATTCAGCAGCTGGGTGATGACTAAAACTTTCTGCAGGTGGGGGATAAATCCCTTCTGTGACCCGAGACTGGTGCTGGAGGGCAGGCTGGGAGGGTGCCTGAGGGAACTGGGGTGGCTGAGCTGGGACAAGGTCAGAGTCTGTGTCCATGTCTGTGTTTGTCCTGCCCAGTCACCACATCCCTGAGCTCTTTGAGGAACCTTATTTCAAGAAGGGATTTTTTTTTCCTCAGATTTGTATTTCTGTCAGGTTTCCTAAGTGGCCAGGAAATCCCCTTATGCAATCACTGTGCATGACTGTAACTGCTCCTGACCAACAATTTTTTACCTCACCAATGCTCAGAAGTCCAAAGAAAGTTTTTTTCAACATGTGATGTGAAAATGGTGGATGAGGAGAGCAAGATGTTTGGGCTCAAAGGGTTTAAGCAAAGCATGGGATCACAGTCTCTCTGTCCCCTCCATAACACCAGAGGCGAGGACAAATCCCTGTAGAAAAGCTGGAGGATGCCCACCCTCAGACACACCTCAGATTGCAGAGGTGGACAGGAGATGGAGAGCATTCCCATCTGGTGGGGACCATCTCTGCCTGCCTGCAGCCACGGCTGGGCCTGCTCTGGGATGCTGGCGAGCACTCTGAGGCTTTGTGCAGAGGAGGGACCTGGAGAGAACCATACCTACGGTCTGGCACAAGGCTGTCCTTGGAGATAGCCTGGCTGGAGATGGAGAGGGCTGAGAGAGGAGTCTGGCTGCTGCTAGTGCATCACTGCAGAGCTGGACAAGCTGCCTGTTCTCTAATGCCTCCGCTCCTGGCAGAAACTGGGATACAGCTCTGTCCCCACTGTGGGCTCTGAAATCCACTGAAGGAGGCAGAGGTTGTTCATCAGCCATCCCAAGCCTGTCCCCATGACCCTTGTGAAGGGAAAGGGCACAGTTTCTCCTGCAGCCAGCAGGGCCACGTACACAGCTGCTGATGATTCAAAGTGTATCAGTGAGGTCAGTGAAGGACACTGAAGTCATTGCTCCCCCTTCTCTTTCCTTTCCTCTTCTCGTCAAAACAAAGATCTCCTTTTTCATGTGCTAACTGAGGATAATGGGATAATTTAGGTCAGAAAGGTCCTCTGGGCATCTCCAGTCCAGTCTCCTACTCTGAGAAGAGTCACCCTAAAACTTTGGTCAGGATCTTACCTGGGTTACTTCTGGTTATTTCCAGGTGTGGAGACAGCACAGTGTCCTGTGTACCTGTCCCCTCTCCAAGCAAAAAAGGTTTCCTTTGCCACGCAGGGCTCCATCACAGAAATGTTCAGACCGGAGGGAATGTGGGTGTTCTGCGTGGATGCACCAGAAGGAACAAATGGCAGGGAAGGGCTACACAAGCAGCACATTCTGGTGGCACCTGGCAGAACAAGCCAGCAAGATCCCAGCATATCTCCATACGCCATCTCAGGACACTCAGGATAGGACACAAAGGCCAGTGAGTAGATCCTGGTGACTTTCAGACATGGGACAGGATGGAGAGGTTCAGTTAGTGACATCCCTTATCCTCAATGGCTTTGCAGGGAACCCTGGATAGATAACTTGGCCTCAAGTGTTTTGGTGCCAGACTGGTAGGTACACACAGCTGCTGTGGGCATGAAAGTCTGGATGCAATGAATGACACCAATTTTTTTTCTGTTTTTTGTGTTGTTTTTTTTTTTGTTTTTTTTTTTTTTTTTGTTTGTTTGTTTTTGTTTGTTTTTTGTTTTTTTTTTTAATTTGGGTTTAAAATGTAATCAACTCCCAACAAATACCTCCTGTTATTTGTCAAATATCTGCATGAGCAGCAAGAACAAGCTCCTTCACCTTTGGCAGCAAATCTTTAAGTATTTGCTGATGAGAACTAACTTTTTCCACTCCGTTTCATGTGTCTTCTCTGCTCTGCCAGATGAATTGGCCCCCACATCTCCATCTCTGCTGAGCAAAAACTGATTAGGAGCATACATAAGAGAAACAAACAATAGAAGGTTCCTGCTGGTTTGGAGATGAAAGGGTGCATTTAAATCATTAAGAAAATAACTGAGGGAGGTTTTCTTCCTCCAAAGCAGGAGCCCAGATCAGCTTTTAATTATTTCCTCATCCCTACAGCCCCCTTGGGAAGTCATTGCCCCAGCTGGTTGAGCTCATTGTGGCCGAGAAGCAAGAGCAGGAGGCTGCAAGACAGGATGTCTGGGCTCCCCTCTGGTTCTGCCCCGACCAGCTGTGGGAAATACAGCTCAGCCCTGCTCCTGATGGGCCAAGCCTGCCTGAAGGGTGGGTTTATGCAGCATATGTCACTGCAGTTGTGGTTTTCACTGACTGACCACTATGGCACTCTAATGCTTCCTTGTCTTCTGGAAGTGTCAGAAAGATTAGTTGGTGTTTGCTCAGCACTGGACAGATGCAAGGGGAGGGGGAAAGTTCCCTGCCAGCTCTTCCTTCTCACTGAGCAGATGCAATTCTCTCTCATGCTTGCAAGGCCTGCCATGATCCTGTGCTTGCCTTTGCCTCCTCCCCTCCTGTGGCCATTGCAGACCAAAGTTCCACAGCAGAGCCTCTCCACCCAACATGACAGGAGCCTTCCACAGGAAAAATAAGGCTCTTAAAAAGCCCTTCTCTTTCACATCTTGTTTTTGTGTCATCATAGAATCATTGAATGGTTTGGGCTGGAAGGTGTCCATAGGCAGGGACACCTTCCCCTAGACCAGGTTGCTCAGGGCCCCGTCCAGCCTGGCCTTAAACACCTCCAGGGATGGGGAAGCCACAGCTTCTCTGAGCAACCTGTGCCAGGGCCTCAGCACCCTCACAGTAAAGATTTTTTTTCCTAACATCTAATCTAGATCTCCCCTCTGTCAGTTTGAAGCCATTAAGCCTTGTCCTATCACAGAAGAACCTTGTCAAAACTTTCTCTTCAGCTCTCCTGTAGCCCTTTTAGGTCCTGGCAGGGGCTCTAAGGTTTCCCCAGAGCCCAAATTTATCTTCTCCAGAGGAAAATGAAGAGCTTCCCTCCATAGCAGAGGTTCTCTATCCCTCAGAGCACGGCTCAAGCTCCACGCTGGGCAAGCTGAGAAACACCCACAAACCTAACTTGACCATCAGCTCTGGGGTATAAAAACTTCCCCTGCCAGCTCTCTGTGCCTTCCTCAGCTCTCCATGCTAATGCAAGAAGCACAATTCCCTTTGTCTGAGACACTGTTGGGAGGAACTGAAAGTGGTGACACAGCACCAGAGGTGACACACACCCCAGTGCCACTGCACCAGGGTGCAGAGCAGCCTGGCTGCCTTGCTCTGAGCACACTCTGCAATGCAGAGTGTTCTCCCAGGGGGGACCAGCCAAGAGCTGCACCAGCTCAACAGTGCAAAGCCAAGGCACGACCCGCCTCTGGCAGGGACACCACATTTATCTCATCTATGGTCCTGTTGGTTTGTCATTCCCCATGCTGAGCACTGCCTGCACTTCATTGAGCATCTCCTGAGGCCTCCAAGTCTGGTCTGAGCTGGCAGAGTCTGCAGCAGGGCTGCTGTGTCCCAAAGATCCCTTCTACTGTGCGAGAACAGGTCAGGGTATAACACAGGCACAGCTTGTAGGAAGCACAGACAGACCATGTGTAGCCAAGCTGGTCAATCCCACAGCCCCACAGGCTATGTCGGGAGCTCTGGTTTTGTGGCCATGGCCCATGGTTGGCAGACCGCTCCCTCTCACCGTGTCCTGATCTCCTCAGCTGACGCCCTTTCATGTTTCCTTTGCTCCACCCTTTCTCCAGCCACAGAACTGAAGTGAGGACATGTGCTCTGCTCCACTCTGCAGGGAGCTGCGGCCACTTCTCCAAGCCAACAGTGCCACGGGGACAAACACTGCACTTTTAATGAGCCCCATGGGGAATAACCACGGAGAGTGCAGAAAAACAGCAGCCAAGAACCACCACAGCTGTGCAAAACTGAACTACTGTTTGAGGAATGAAGAAATTCCATTTTCTGTGACCCTGCATTTGACCTGCTCCACTCCCTCTTTGCTGCCTGAAGCTTAGATACTGCCATGATTCAACCCCAGGAACAAGAGGCAGGTTAGCTCTGAATTTCTTCTGATTCCTCACACAGCCTGGTGCCTGCAAAGCTTCACCACCAGCTGAACCAGCTGCTGCTGCATGCTGAGCCAGACTCTGAGGCTCCTCTGTGTTGCAGATCAGCAGGGCTGTGGGGCAGGGATACAAAGCCAGCAGCATTGCTTCAGAGGAGCAACACATATCCGGCTGCAGTGGGGAAAAGGGAATGAATAACTGGACTTGCTTCCAGCGAAAGGCTGACTTCAGTGAAGAGCATCTGACTTCATGCCAAACCCAGAGCCAGCAGACCTTGAGGGGAAAAGAAGCAACCCAACAACAAAAGTTCAAAGTGAAGCATTCCTGCACTTGGAAGGAGGTTTCATGAGGCCTTGACTCACAGGATTTTTTTAAACCTTATCCTTATCATAACCAAAAGGAGGGCAGGAATCTCAGCAGTTGAGGGGACCTTCATCTGGCCAAACAGTTCTGAAAGCTTTCTGACAAGGAGGATTATCAGGTGACCCAGCCATGAGCACTCTCTTACCACACTGGAGCCTCTGCTGGGGCAAGGCTCCTGGTGCTGCCAAACTTCCCAGCTTCAACAGAGGACAGCAGTATGAGGCATCAAGGAGAATTTATGCATCCATCTCGTTGCCCTCCACCTTCTGGTCATGCTTCTGATTAAGCATTGTCTCCTTAAAGCCCAGGTTTCCTTCACCAAGCTCCTCTCTGGTGCTCTGCTCTGCTCTACATGTGCACATCCCAGTGCCAAGGGAGCAGCTTGGGAAGGGGGCCAGCAAACACGGGGGTGGGCAGGACCCCTGCAGGCTTTTGCAGGGAAACAGGTGTGTTGCAGGCAGAGCTACTGAACATCTAAAGGTCTCCTTTATTTCAGGCACCTCTTTCACTCAGCTGTTTGTGGTCAGCGCAAAGACAAGGCATGAGGATGGCTCCCTCAAAGTCAAAGTCTCCCCAAATTTATGTGCACAGGAAGCAGAGATTTTGTTAGTGATGCTGCAGAGCACCTCCTGGCCATGTAATAGACTCACAAAGCTTCTCATGACTCTGGCTAAGAGGGACCAGTGACCAGCTGCTGGTTCAGAGTCACAGGGGTTTAAGGCACATGGATGAACAGTGCTCAGCAATCTGCCCTCTTGCAAAACCCAGCACTGACCACTTCTGCCAAGCCAACAATTTCCTTTTGAGCAGTAATTTTGCTGTGTTGGTTAGGAGAATCTCCTGTGCACCAGCTATCTCAGGTGACTGGTCACAGTGGTCTGCAGCCTCCACCAGTTAAAGCCAGGAGGGTATCAGACAGACTGAACACATCTGGCCTCTGCTCCACTTCACTGGATGTGGTTTAGTTTTCTCAGTGGGACTGAAGTATTGTTCATCCCTTGAAAAGTCTGCATCCACCTCATCCAGGTCAGATCCTTCTTTTCTGAACTTCATTGCTACTTTGGGCACAGCTGTGTCTCATCATCCACAGTGGCCAAGAACAACTGTGCTCTGTTCCCTGCTCTGATGCCCTTGATTCCCCTCAAGGCCATGTTACACAAGATCTTCTCAGATGTTCAAAAACCAAGAGCCACCTCACGGCCAGGAAAGGCCAAATCAACATCTGCTGGACAAGTTTCTCTAAGAAATCACAGTGAGGGTGCAGGACACACACACAGGACCTGTGGATGTTATTATCTGGGTGTACTCTTATTAAGACTCAACATCATGTGCTCTCATAATCTCCACTGACCCCCAGCACCCACATTTTTGGTGATCCTGGTAGTGCCAGCAGTCTGGGATCTTAGTTCCAGTCATCTTGCCTTCTTGCAGGCCCATGGGTAGAGACAGGTAATCTGTCCCCAGATCACCTCATCCTTTCAGCCAGAGGCTGCTTTAAGCCTGGGGACAGCCACTTTCATGGCATTTGGGTCCAGTGTCCAACTTGTTCTCCTCAGGAGCATCTGATCTCTGGAGACACTCTGGGCAACTGAGGTGCCCCATGGTGGAGGTGTAGGGAGTGTGGAAAGCCTGGATGTGCCATGTCCTCGAGTCAAACCCCAGGCAAGCAGGTTGTTGAATCCCTGTGAAAACCCACCACCAAGTGCTGATAAACACAAACCCTTAGGAGCCTCTCGCATGACCTCAGTGACCAACAAACCGCTGACCTCACCCTCAGTTCCATCTTGGACATCCCTGTGGCCACTCCATCTCTGCTCTGGTTATCTCCCTAGGGTTTTCTGACTGAAGTCAAACCTCCTCCCCAGCATTCTGTGCTGCCAGAGAAGCCACTTTGCCTTTCAGCTGCCATTTTCACACAAATCTTTGATTTGCCAGCAGCTGCCAGGTGGGACCCAGCAGGATCCCTGAGCAGTGCAAGAGCCGCAGGGATGATCCACGCAATGCCTGAGCCGCAACCAGATCTGGAGAGGGAGCACTAGCCTGTGAGATCTGACAGGCTCATAACAAACCCAGCTGGCTGGCACACACACCAAACCCAAAACACCCCAGGCCACCCCCCTCCCACCCTTCTGATACCATCACACCCCTCAGCAGTTAATTAAAAAAGGATTAAAGCAAGGCTGTAAGGACGTGGGCGATGCTGAGGTCAAGGGGTGCCTTACAAACCTACGCCAAGCCCCGCAGCTGGCGCTGGGACAGGGGACTGCCTGCTGGTGACTCCAGCTTCTCCAAGAATAAGACAGGTCTAATCCAAGACTCAGGCAACCTATCTGGGCTGCTTGCCTATGGCAGTGCTGCTCTGAACAGAGAGCTGCAGGACAAGGATTGGGATCAGGGATGTGGGAGCCTGCATGGTAAGAAAGCAAGCAGTTATGGTTTGTTTGCCAATGCTTCCATGCTGTCCTGCTGGCCCTTCCTGGGGCTTGTGTTAGGCTGTGTCTCCTTCCAGAGCTCACACCTTTATCCCACGAGCCACATGCACCCATCCCAACCCTGGCAGTGAGGTTCATCTCGTGCAAGCAGCTCTGTCACAACAGTACAGGCTATTCCTACCCGCTCCCTGTTACCGAAAACGTGAATGTTTCACTAGGGCAGCACTCAGAGGCTTTTTCCAGCCAGAGTGATGTCAGGTAAATAGGTCCTTCCCACATCCAGCCTCATAGAAAGCCCCAGGAATATGTGTGTGGATGAGGCACAATGCCAAAGAGTCCCTCGTGTTACCTGGCTGAGAGGCCATGATCATGGATAGCTGGAAGTCACCTCTGCACGGGGATTAACCCTGGGGTTAAAGCCTCAGTATCAGTGAGTTACACCTTCAAGGGGGGAAAATTTTTCACAAGAAGGTAGAAAACACCCTGGCTGACTCAGAGGACACTTCCACCCTCTTCAAAGGTCTTTGGGAGCAGACTCCATGATATATCTCGGAAGCTCCCACATGGAGAGAAGCAGAGGGCAAAGCTCAACAGGAAGGGTAGGGGCAAATAGGGAGACTGTGGAAGATGCAATTTGCTGGCACAGAAACAAGGCAACAGGTCCAGGTCTGAAACTCACCCCTGAGTGAGAGGTCATGTTGTATGGTGGCAGCAGAAGAGATGTCTCAGGCTGGTGATGGACTGTGCCAATATTCTTGTTGGGAACCCTCTCAGCTTGTAATCACTGCATGGAGAACTGACTTGCAGGACACAAGATGGCTCCTCAGCAGCAGCTTCATGTCCCACCCAAGCCTATAACATGGGGCCAGTCCCAGCAGGGAAGAAAGGTGAGTCCCCAGCACATTAACTGCTCCCCACTTCACCTAAACCACTCTCACATCCCCCAATGCATTTTGGTTCAGCCCCAAAGCCACCTCTTTCAGAGTGGCTTGGCCATAACAAACCTGAAGAGCTCAATAAAGTTCTTCATGGTCTTTTTACCTCTTTCTTCTATTAAATCATTGCCTTTCCCTCCCTCACCTAAGGGACTCTTGCTCCCTAGAGTTGGCTGCTCCATGCAGGACCTGACCGATTTTTTACGTCCTAAGTACTCCCAGTCATAGAATCACAGAATGGTTTGAGTTGAAAGGGACCTTCAAGATCATCTCATACCAACCCCTGCCACGGGCAGGGACATCTTCCACCAGACCAGGTTGCTCATGGTTCCATCCAGTCAGGCCTGGATCACTTCCAAGGATGGGGCATCCACAGCTTCTCTGGGTAACCTATGTCAGTCCCAGTGACCTTAGTAATTGCTGCTGTCCCCTAACCAACCCATTGTGCTGTCACCCAGCCTTGGAAAGTTTTCTCCCTCATTACCTTGCACTTGCCAGAGAGCGGCTGATTCATCCACTCTCTGCTTCAGGCATCCCACGCAGCCACTGATGATTGAGTTACTTAATGATTAAGCAGAGCCTTAAATCTTTGCAGCACTTAACATGTATTGACTAATTAATCCAAGCCTTATCTGAGGTAGGTTAGTTCAGTCTTGTGTGTAACTTCCAAACATGCCCACAGCCGCCTGATGTGTCAAAGGCAGAGGAGCTCTGCAGAGGTGATGGGAGGTCCACCATCCCCACTGCCCACTCTTCAAAGAGGGATCCATGTAGCACTTCTGTGCTGTGACTTCAAAGATCACTGGGCTCAGGAGACCATGTCCCTAGCCCAGAACTCTTGCCAAGCTTGCCCTCAAATAGCCTTTTCTCCTGCATCTTCTCTGGCCCTCCATGATTGCTTCATTCCCTGCTCTCCCACCCAGTGGGTCTCTGGGCATATCCAGCAGCTGAAGCCAACTTGCTCGGACAAGCAACAAGTTCCCTGAGGCTCTGCCAGACCTCGAGTGCAGGTGGGATAAACCTTCCCCTGGGGTCTGGCTGGCAGCCATCCATGAGTTCTCCTGATGCAGGAGAACAAACCTGGCCTTAGGACAGTGACAGGTGAGCACAGCACATTGCGCTGCTTCATCCTGCTGAAGTGACACCTGGGGGAGCCAGGCTTCCCCCTCAGCCTATTCACAGGGACTGTCTCAGCCACATGAAACCCCACATTCCAGTCTCACTGTCAGTAGGGAACAAGGCCAGGTGGGAGGCAAGGAAGCCATTCCCTGCTCGGATGAGCTGCACAGGAGCTTTGTGCAGATGAGTAGGATGGGGAGGTGCACAGACACACCCAGGGTTATGCAGACAGTCCATGGCAGAGGTCAGTGCCTCAGTGACTCCTAGCCCTGGGCTTTGGGAGAGGGAAAGGGAGGAGGTTTGCAGTAACTAAAGCCAGGGAGCTGGGGACCTGAGCTGGGTTCCCAGCCACACAAGCCTGGGGGCCTGATCCTGAGGAAATCATCTCATTGTCTCCAAGTGCAGTCACTCTGGTTCCAAAACTAAAGGAAAATGCCATGTTCCTTGTGCCCCACAGATTCCCAAACACTAGCTAAGAACAAGGCAGACATCAAAACTCTCACCATTCCATGAACCTCTTGCACTGGAGCACAGGATCCCCCCCAGCACAACAATAGAGACCCAGAGACACAAGATTGTCTTTGACATAACACTGACACCAAAATGTTTCAGCCCACCTGAGTCCTCTAAGCACCTCATGCCCTTTTTCTGCCTCCCTGTCACCCCAGGGTTTCAGCTCAGTGATAACCCCAGCCTGACAGGCAGGTGATGAGCTTTGAGAGATGCTTGATGTGAAGGACATGGCAGAAGCAAGGGATTTTGTCAACCTGGGGAGTCATGGAGCAGCCAGATGGAAGACAGCTTAATCCAAACAACCTCACTCAGCAGAGCGGAGTCTGGATCTGCACAGCCCATGTGGGGCCTGTAACAGCAAGGTGCTGGTTTGAGTCAAAAGGCATCAGCCTGCAGTTATAAAGGCATCTCTGCTGCTTGTAAGGGTGCCCTTCACATGCCCTCCTCCACCTCATGTGGCTAAGGATGGGTTCCTGCCTACCCCATGGATATCAACACCATTTGCTTGCTTTTTGACACATCTAACAACACCAAATGCAGAGGAGAAACTCCTCTCCCTATGAAATTCATCCCCAGAAAATCCTGAATAGTAAAGCAGAGCAACTTGTGGACCAACACTTTTCCTCTGGGTCCTAAACCATCACATATATTTATTTTTTCTTTCCCTTGACTGAATATGTGCTGATCTCATTCATCCTGGGAAAAGCACAGGGTGTTCTCATCCCGGCTATACCTGGCAAGCTGCATACACTGTGACGGAGGGAGTGAACTTCTGAGCAGGCTCTGCAGGGGCTGCTGCCCGGCTTCTTGTGGCTCTTTTCTGGAGCGAGAGGCCGGCTTCTTCACCTGGCATTCGTGGGAGAGATGAAGGGTAAGTCAGCAAATCAGCTTCAGGCACTGCAGACATCCTCTGCTTTCAGCCATAGCACAATTTGCTCAGGTCGGGATTTGCTGGTAGCTGGGCAGAAAAACATCAACAGGGCTTTTTCTACTCTCTCCACCTCCTTTGGAGGGAGAAGAAAATGTTTTTAACGTGCTGCGTGGAGTCAGGTTGCAGGAGCCATGGTCCCCAGCACGGCTCAGCAAGCGCTGCCGGGGAAATCAACAGGGAACGTTGCTGATGCTATTTTAGACATCGGCAGAAAACGCCAGATAGCAACACCGAATTCGACGGGGCTGCACAAACCCCGGCGCAGCGGCAGCGGCACGGAACGCAGGGACCCGCTCCCGCCGATGTGTGGGCTGTCAGTTGATTTGTTGATACGTTTGCTAACCGCAACGTTGCTTTGACATGTCAGCTGGCGAGCCGGCGTCTGGATGCTTCGGTGCCATGCAGGCAGCTCCGTCTGAGCCCTGCGGAGAGCAGCTCAGATCCGCTGGCCGGGGTTAAAAATGAGCCGCAGTTAAGCTGTTGAAAGGGATCCGCGCTGCCGCCAACGTGAGTGCTCCGCGCCTGCCAGCGCAGGTGGAAGTTGCATGCCTGTCTCCAAGGGGGGATGCAGCTCTCGCCGGGTGATTGTCGGCTCCATCGGGAGCGTCCTGGTTTGCTTGCCTGGGAGAGGATGGAAAGAGGGCATCTTGCGGGACTGCTGCAGCCAGCGGTGCCGCTGAAGGCAGGGTGTGAGATTAAAGGCGGTATCTGAGCATAAAGATACCGCAACAACCACTGATTTAGGAATAATGCGTATAGCAGGGCTGGCTGCTGCAGGAAATGTCCCCTTTGTAAGACGGGCTGTTCGGAGCAAAAAGAGCAATTAATTGAATTCTGCTGCAGCTCGTTGTGGCCGGATTAATTTGGGAAGAGGATGCTTGCTGGCAGCTAAAGGAGGCAGCCTGGCAGAGG
Source organism: Hirundo rustica (assembly GCF_015227805.2). Classification (NCBI taxonomy): domain Eukaryota; kingdom Metazoa; phylum Chordata; class Aves; order Passeriformes; family Hirundinidae; genus Hirundo; species Hirundo rustica. Next base: position 3,150,717 of record NC_053450.1, read on the forward strand.
AGTTAAAATGCAGAATTACCAGACCAGGGTGGTGCTTTGAAATGGTACAATAATCCCAAGGCAGGGGAACATTGTTTGGTATGGTTTATCTTGTGAGATAGTCAGGAGCAAGGAGATCTTAGCTTAGAGGGCTACTCTTAATAAAATAAAAATTTAAAAAAAATATAATAAAAAAAAAAAACCACCCTAAGATTTTCAAAGACAGACCCTGTTTTGCAAAGCCCCGACACCCCAATGACAGGCACTGCTGATACCAGCTGTCCTGCTTGCCATCTGAATTCCAGGCCTTCCCAGAAACGCTGTGAAAGATCAGTCACAGGGAAGTTTTTAATGCCCCAGTTTTGATTGTGGGTGCAAACACATGTCTGTTTTTGGGGAGAAGGGACACGAACTGCTTGTTGTACCCCAAACCTGGCTGTGCAGCTAAGGAATTACTGCAGCTGTGATGATGAGTGTTAGGCTGGGCTGTGCTTTTAAAAGGACAGCCTGGCTGGGTTTAACATGGTGATCCCTCCTGGAGGTTTCAGCGCTCATGGTCTTGGGCATCCCATAGATAAAACTGGTGCCTGTTCCTCAAAAGCTAGTGTCAAATGCCTGGTGCTCCCATAGGACCTCCTGCATGGACACAGCAAGGGCACGAGGTCTGAGTTGATTTGCAGCTCCAGCTGGGGTGGCATAGTGAAAATGCCATAGACGGCGACTTGGCAGGGTTAATTTGGACAGGATAGGGATTGGAAAGGCAGGAAAATAGCAGCGAATCTTCTTGGAGAGAAGGTGACCAGGGACCAAAAGGGAGAGATGGCATTGGTGTGTGCTGGGACAGGTCTGGGATGTGAAGGGGATGAGGGTTTGTGATGGCAGGGAGTGCTCCCTGTATTAACCCATCACTGTCTGTACTTGTCAGCAATGGACAAAGCCACAAATGAGAGATATTGTGTGTTTGCAAGAAAAGGGGAATTTGCTCCTTCCCCATTTCTCTATTAAACTTGCATTGCAAACTGCCTTAGCTCTCCTTCCAGAGAGAAAAGAGCAGTTGCTGTGAAGGCTTATTTTCTTTAAAACAGTAGCACAAGGAACCTAAAGCACAACCTTCCTCTGATATAACCTTACTCTGGTCTCATTCCCAACAGCTGCTTCAGGACTGACCTGAACCAAACTGTTCAGCAGTGCAAGAGCACATCCTCTGCAGAACCAGCAGCCTGCTTTGAAGGGCTATTCATTTTACTTCCTTAAATTTACTGTTTGTATCATTTTGTTTAATGCTCTTGAGGAAAAAGGGCCCTCTCTACCGAGCAACCCTATTAAAACATCCCTATTAAACCTCACCCCATGAAATCACAGGGGCTGGCTGGTGCTAGTGGCAGCCCTGCTGATAGTTCTAGCCTTGAAGGTTACAGGAACCAAGCACAGACCAATGTTGTTGTTGTCAAAGGCTGGGGGTCTGCTGGTGCAAAAGCAAGAACAGTGTGTGAGGGAGGGCTTACAGCTCTCTGGCTGGCAGGAGACATTTCAGATGTCTTTTTCCTTCAGGCTTCTCCTAAGGTGAAAAAGGAGATGGAGTGAAGGCTGTACCTTTGTGACTTGTTGACAGAGGTTGGGAGGAGGTTCCAGTTAACATCTGGGCATTTCTGTAATTTAGTTCTTTCAACAACTAATGCTGGTTCATGATCTGTGGTCTCAGAAACCTCTTTATCCACCTCTGAGACACAGTCATTTCTTTTCTCAGCAGGGATCAGAATCCGATTATCACTTGCTATTGACATGGGCATAGCATTTCATCCCACATTCCCACCATAAAAGGATGAAGCTCCACCAGTAAACTGATCCAGACCACCCTATTCTCCTGGGCTGGCATCCACAGGGTGCTTTTCTCTGCCATGGAGCCCTGTGTCAGTGTAAGCTGCTCTGAGAACATGGACCCAGACCCAAAACTGAGTGAAGGCAAGGGCCTCCAACACCCCAGAGCAAGGAGAATTGTATCACACGCACAGCAAATATTTTGCCAGTGGCTGCACCATATACTGAAGCAACCACACAGCCTCCAGCCCTGATACAAAACCACTGACCTGAACTGCAGCCAGATCATTTTTCTTATGAGAATGCACCATTCTTGAGCAATTTTTCCAGCACATCCCACGCAAACAGGTTTTCTCTGAACACTGCACGGCAGCATTTACCATCTCATGCCAGCTCTTGTTTTTCCCTAATCGCAGGGGTTGGGAGGGCTCTCACGTATCACTGGTGTGTCTCTGCTGGTGGGCACAGATTCTGAGGGTCTATCCTCATGGAAAATCGGGCACTAAACCACTTCATGTCACCAGTTCTGCTGAAGACAGAATTACAGGATGGTTTGGGTTGGAAGAGATCTTAAAGATCATCTATTTCCAACCTTAAGTTAGACAAGGTTACACCTTTCTGCAGAAACCTGAGACCCTAGACCTTGCACATACACACTAGTCTAATAACCCATTCTTCATCTTCTCATCTCTGCAACAGCCTTTCCAGGAAGGGCACATTGACTCTTCCCCACTGGCATGATGGGGTTGCAGAGCAGTGTTGATCCTTCAACACTGACACTAACTACTGTTGTTTGGGATATTATGCTAAATTACCTGAATTCTTGGTGTTAAAAAGGAAATGTGGAGGGAAATGGATAGTGTCTATAAAGTCTCTTCTGACCCAGTGTATTTTGTGCCCACTCTGACCTGGAGTTTAAGCTACTGTGGAAGCAGAGAGATTTTAAGGTAATTTTTGGCCCAATTTATCAACTTCTATTGCACAACAGCACCTCAGGGCAGCCAGGGTGTATCACCAGATACATTAACTGGATTTTAGTGGTGAGTGATGGCCATGCACTATTTGTTCAAACCAAGAGAAAGAAATGGCCAAAATCCCTCTCTTCCCACATGGCAGAGATGGAGGGATGTTTCTACAGGAGCAGCTCTGCTCCTTGGCAGACACTGCTTTTTGATCCAAGCTTGCAATCTCCTCATGTCCCTCATTTCTGTATGCAGCAGGGAGGATGAAGCAAAAGCAGCCGTGCTTCTTCCACTTGTCTGGCCTGGGTACCCCATACACTGATCTGATGGGAAGAGCAGGGCAAAAAAGGTATTTATCCAAGATGATCTAATTAACATTTCCCATGCTGTCTCATTTGGTAAGAGACTAACAATCTATTTATCCCTTGATCACCCTGAAAATTTGAACATCAAACAACCAAAAAAAGAGCAGAAATTCGGTATTTTCCTTTATTTGTAATGCAATGCACTAAATAAAGTTCAGAAATGGGAAATGCCCAGGGAAAACCTTTTCATCATATAATTTTACACGAGAGAGAAAAAGCAAACCCAATAGACGTGGATTCAGTGGATAAAGAGGATTGAGCCCTGTCCCTGTGCAGTGCTGGAGTCAGTCTGATCAACCTCCCATGTCTCCTGCACTTGTCCTGACAGACCTATCTGAGGGTATTTGAGGTATTTCTTACCTAATTGTCAGGCATAGAAGCAGCTTCTGTCTGGGATCAGGACTGTGCCATTAGCTGGGAACTCCTGGGGTTGATTCCTGTGTTCCCAAACTTCAAGCAAATACCTGTTGGGAGAGGGAGAGAATGAGCTGGATGGTAAACCAGGTTCTTCTTGCCATCGTCAGAAGATTCCGTGTGCTTTGGAAGAGAGGCAAGAGACTTTAGGAAAACAGTTCTTATATACACAACTCTACAGAGAAAGCAACAATCAGCACAGCTTAACTTTAGCAACCTACAGAATTCACAGCAGTGGTGCTGCACTGTGGGGCTTGGCATGATACGTGAAAAAGTGGCCCCAAGAGTGAAAAGACATAGACAATGGCCAATATATTATGCAGTTCTCATCTGAGCATCCCAATTCCCCCTCAGTGAGCTGTGTTAGGCTGCAGAGCAATCTGTAATTTGGCAGTGATGACGGAGATGCTCCTGGCATCCATTTTGACCAGCCTGTTGTGCAGCCGGGTCTGCAGAGCCTGTCTGGGTGCCCAGGAGAACAGAGGCCTCTCCTGCAACTGGGCAAGAGCTGCGGCTCTCCACACATTGGACAGGGTCCACTTCAGCCTCTGGCACAAAAGCCCTGGGAGTAATGGAGCCAGGGTCACATCGCCTCTTTGTACAGTCTGGGCAGACACATCCAGGTCACTCACTCCAGACAGCATTCATGACCTGTGTCTTTGCTGTTTTCCAGTCGCCCAGAGGGGAGCTCAGAGCCTTGGCAGCAGCCCTGTCACAGTCCCCAGGGTCCCTGGGCTGTCCTGCCTGCTGAAGCATGGCTGGAGCGTGTAGCAGCTCAGGAACTTGGGAAGAGGCCACCACGTCCGGCTTGGATGTGATGTGCCTCACCCCACGGTGCCTTTTGGATTTATTTAGGCACTCAGCTCATTCTTCAGTGGCTGAAGGGAGAATCCAAGAACAGGATTTAGCTGTGGCTCACCCTCCCCTTCTTCTCCTCAGTCCTCTAGAAAGAATAAATGCTAAAGAGAATTAAGGTCATCCACGGCCAGGGCAAGCCCATGCTAATCCCTCTCTGGAGTCTTGGCCGAGCCCAGCATTCAAGCCCTGGGAAATATTAGGAAATGGATAATAGAGCAGGAAATGCCAGATTTTGGTAGCTGTGAAAAGGAGAGACACACAATACCCATGCCATAAAGGGGAGGTTTCCCTCTCCTCCCAGGCTATGGATGCTAGAACTGAATGGACACGGTGTCCAAACTGGGTGAAAAACAGACCGTGCCACTCTTCTTGTGGGGCTTACAGGTAGGGGCCACACTGGAAAAAAGCCAATGGCTTGAGAATGACTTTCACATTCTGTGCCTACCCCTCCTGTACTTGCTCTCATGGAATTTTCAGTGGGCACCCTTGTATGCATCTGAGAGGGAAAGAAAACCTGTCTGATAGTCCATTGCTCTAGCAGACCTTCCCTTTTATTTCTGAGCCCAGCTGAAAAAGGACTTCTCTCTGCCATCCTAGAGAAAGAACTGAAAGTGCATGATAAGCTGAAAAAGATGAACTTGCTGCAACCAAACCCGACACCTTCTGCAACATCTGAGAGACCAGAAACTTTGTTCACTTTGTTTTTACACAACTGATCAATTGAAACCAATCAATGGAACACTGGGGGTTTGGCATGTTCCTGCCTGATCCCAGCAGCAGCCCAGAGCTGGCTTCCATGCTAATACACATGAAAGCACAGATCCTCCAGTGACATCTGATCCTCCAGAATATCTCATGGATATCTAACTATTATCTAAAGCCCAGACTGGATAAAATAGAGTTTTTGATATCCCTTTCCTCCCAAACCTTCTCCCTAAATCTTCTCAAAACACAATGGGCAACAAGATGGTTTATCTGCCATGCAGGCAGCTGCTCCGGATGCCACTTCATACTTCTCCTTCAAAGCCCATGAATTTAGGCTGCAGTTAAACCTTGCAGAATTTTTCAAGCCCAGCTTCTCAAGCCCTGCAGGTAAATCTCTTGCATATCTCTTCCTTTGTCTGTTACTAAATCACTTCTCATGGGCCCTGATCACACTTCACTCTCACTCATTTATGATACCACCAGGGAGATTTTTCTCTTAACCTTTTTTGTTCTGTTTCTCAGGCTGTATCCCTTCACTGGTTCATCCCTTCCCATAACACCAAACTCAGGTCTTTGTTCTCAATGCCCTGTGACTGCTCTGTCCATAGCCCTTCCCACCAATCAGCCCACAATGGTGGCCAACCTCCTTTCTATCACATCTTTGGAAGTGTTCCTCAAAAAACATCCAAAAATCAGTCTCTGGTAGAAACCCATCTTTGCTCCCAGTATCTGCATACTGGTCATGTTGCCACACAACACACTGGCAAATACCACTTTCCTTCTCCATGTTCCCATCTGTCTGAGCCACCCATTTTCCTATGTCTTATTCTTGGAATAGCAAGAGGATTTGTTGCGTAGCACAGCTCAGCCCAGCTGCAGCTTCTTGTCCTATGGCAACAGGAACCAGGAATAATAACAGCAAGGTGATGACTCATTAAAACCAATAACCTCAATAATTAGACTTACTTAACTTTTCCAATTGTATAAACAGCTGAGAAAAAAAATTAGAATCTTATGCTTTTCCAATATTTTTCCTTCTTCCAGTTTCTCACACAGAAATTGTCAGTATTGGGCACTTGTCACAGTGAACTTTCCTCTCTCTCCACACAACAGTAAATTCATGGAGTGAAGTGAAATGTTTGTTTTGTCCATATTCTGTGAGTGCTGAAGACTCTCCAGCATGTCTTTGCTCTGAGCAAGGAGACCAGCTGCAGCCCTGCCCTAGTGCCAACATTGTTCTAGCTGCTGTTGCTATAGGAAAAAAACCAAGGGCAGAACTGTCCAAGTTTCAAGTTCCTGAAAAAAATCTGTTTAAGTCAGCAGGGATAGAATCTGGATGCAAATTTCTCTCCAGATCTGATGCTCAATGGGTGCTATTTACCACTTCATTCAGCTGCTACTGGTTGAAGCTGTGTCCTGATACAGCCTCTTCTCTGCTCCCCCTGTGACCTTCCCCTCTCTAAATAACACTTCCCTGCCCATTGCCTCTTCTCAGAGGCAGAGAAAGAGGCTTGGACCAAGGAAAAATCTGCCTATGGGATTAACAGAGGGTGTCTGTGGAACAAGGAGCCATCATAAGTAGGACAGAACTCAGAGAGCACTGGAGGGACAGGTAGCCTGGGGGCAAAACACTGCGACAAACTATCTGGTGAGATAAGGAGCAATCAGGCTGGCAGGGGGTGGGAGAGAGGAGGCAAGGAACCAGGGAGGAAGATCTGAGAGGACTGAGATGAAAAGGGGATGAAGAGACCAAACTGCTAAGAGAGATGGACATCATCCCTGAGGTGAGCCTCACACTCCACTCCTCTTTCTCACGCTTTGTCCCTGCAATTTGGGTACACCGGGACCTTGGGCACACCAGGACCTTGTGTTTAACATTGTCCTCCTTTAATTGCAAAGGATCTCAGTCCCCTGTAGCTGGTGTGGCTGCAGAACCAGCACTGCCCTGGGAACGGCTGCACTGACCCCAGCAGGGCAACTGCCCTGATGCCAGCATTGACGGAACCTTAGTATGGATCAGACCTCAAGACCCTGACTGTCAAACCTGCCTTACATACCTCACCCGGTCCCAAAAGCAGCACAGCAGTGAGTACAATAATATGGTGTTAAAAATGGAAAGTGCTTATGGAGAGAGATCAGCTCTTTGTGAGGCAGCTGTATGTTCTGGAGCTCCTTTTGATGCAAATGTGTGAAATTACACATTTATTGCAGGATTCAAATGTAGTCATGGCAACATGATTATCAAACAGTTGCATATGGAAGTGTAAATCCATATAGGTTTCTGGCTGGTGAGATTAAACTGCCCAGAGACAGAGCTCAATGTATTCCAAGCCCAGTCCCTCCGCACCCAAAAGGATTCATCTCCAGCTTCTGTGCCTGGGAAAAATTCCATTTCTTTGCATCCAAATTGGCTCCACTCAAGTGTGCCGAGCACCAAACCAGCGGAGAAGAGCACTAAACAGGCCAGTACCCTCAGCACAAAGGCAGCACCAGGTACCTCCCTGCATGCTGCTGCATGGCATGACCCTGTCCTGAAGGCTGGTTTGAACAAATTCCTTTGCTCAGCCTTGCAAGGGGCAGGGACAGTTCAGCCAGGAGCTGTATCTGCAGAGCAGGTTTCAGTTACACCTTGAGCATCATCAGGCTGTATTCATAGAGTTCCTGGGCATGAAAACCGGCTGGGCAGCCAATGGCACCCCCTCATCCACGGTGTCCTCATGTGACAGCGATCTGGTGACACGGTGACATCTGAAGAGGGGACAGCAAAGCTGGCATGTGGACTGGCTCTAAGGAGGAAAGGGCTGTGCCCTTATAGCCTCAAAACCGTGACCTTGATGGCCATTCCTTGGAAAGAGGGCCCATCCATTAATTTTCCGCAGCTGTCATTTCCAGCTGAGCCGCAGTGTCACAGCCAAGGAAAGTCAGGCAGAGCCTCCTCCCCTGGATACACAGCAGGCTCTGACACCTCATGTAACAGTGTCCGCACATAGACCGGCCTCAGCTCAGGGCCCTGGTGTGTCTAGAGTGATGAGTGATGAATATCATCAGGTGGACTGTGAAACAACAGGGGAAAAGGGAAACAAAAAGAGAAAAAAGAAAAAGAGGAAAAAGAAAAATAAAAGTAAAAGAGAAAAAATAAAAAGAAAAAAAGAAAAAGAAAAAGAAAAAGAAAAAAAGAAAAAGAAAAAGAAAAGAAAAGAAAAAAAAGAAAAAGAAAAGAAAAAGAAAAAGAAAAGAAAAAGAAAAAGAAAAAAGAAGAAAAAGGAACATGCACCCCAGCATGGAAACAGACTGGTGGGAAGGAAATAGAAGTTTTAAATAGACACTAAAAGATTGGCAGAATTTGGCTGTAAATGAAAACAAAGTAGTGGAAGGGCAGAACTTTGTCCTTGTTTTGCATTTTTTTTCCAGAGACTTGATGTGACTCTTTCACTGAGAAACACAAAAGTAGGGCACAGTCCTGCAGAATGCACCCGGGGGTATCCACAGTCCTGAGGTTTGGGGATCTGCAGGAGCTCTGGCATCCCTCTGGTACCAGTGGAAAAGCAGGTTATCTCAATAATGTGGTGAGCAGCTTAGTGGGACACCTAAAGAATCTGATGGCAATGCCCCTGAGCCATCATATAGGAATTCACAGGATGGCTTCTCAATAGGATGTTCCTATAATTAATTAACCTCTGGTCCTCATTTCCAGCAGGAACATCTCTTGTTTCCAACTCCAGCAAATGGCCCTAATAGATTTGACAGCCTGCTTTCACCTGGCACCTTCTTCTACTGCAGGTATTTCTGGGTAAAATCCCTTCTCACCCTCCCTACTGCAGAATAAACACCCTGAAGCTCCACCACACTCCTGTTTCCAAACCTGTGAAGTCCCAGATGGTCCATCAAACATCCTCTTCACTTTCTCTGCATCGTGAGACTTTCTAGCAGAACTTCTTTACCTTTTCTCAGGGACTTTTTAGATAGTCCTGTTTCAAAGTGGATTTTTGGGTTGGAAAAAAATATAGGCTCTTGGCACTGAAGACAGACCTTTCACAGTAAACATGAGGCTTTTGATTTTAAAAGTGACAAACGATGTTTCTTAAAAAAAAATAATAATAATAATAATAATTTTCCCCAGCCTGTTTAGAAAATAAAAAAACCCTATTGCTGTGCTAATTGCTATTACCAAATGATTTTCATATCATCTCCCACCTATGGCCACATAGATACAGGTTGTGCAAATGGACTGGGCATTCCAGGCTGCATCAGATCAAGTATCAGATTTCTGGTTAACCATGAATTATCACTAAAAAAATAAAGACACCACAGCCCTGTTGTTAATGCTGCCCGAGTCCCATGACTTGGGAGTGCTGTGCTGTGCTACCACAGCATCTGCTCCCCAAATTTGGCCTCTGCTCCTTGAGAGAATGAACCACACCTCCCTAAGAGGGGAGGTGAAGCTGTTGCTCACTCACATCTCCTCATTCCCCTCGCTTCAGTCCTTTCATCTCTATGCTATATTAGCATTCTGGAGAGCACTAATAGGTCTGAAGTGGCTTAAAGCCATTTTCTTTATTGCTGGATTAGTGCTGGAAGGGTATGAAACTGCCGGAGCTCGGCTCGAGCAGGTCCAGAGCTTTCTGCTCCAAGTAGACAGGAGTGCTCAGAGCCCCAGCCCTGCCTCGTGCAGCACAGCTCACTGCTTTTATGAATGGAGTTAAAAACATCACACTCTGTGAAGCTGTTGCTTAGAAGCCTTTTTTTTCCCCTGGTGTCCTGACTGCTCCGGCCAATACAAGCCCCGGTGCTCTGGAGCAGGGCACAGCAAGGAAGTGGGGAGGAGAAGCAAAGTACAGGTTCCATGTCTGTTCCCTGCTTGCTTTTAGTTGAGCAATTATACAACTCCAGATCTGTGATTATTCCTGGCAAGGTTTGTTCATCTCATGGGAGACTTTTGGAACAACACGGTGCTTTTGTAGGGAGTGTCAACCACCAGGCGAACCTGCCTTCCAGATCAGATTTTTTTTTTTTTTTTTAAATATGTAAGTAATTGTTTCTTTACAGATTGGTCTTTGCCTTTTAATGACTCACATTTCTACCTTGTCAGCTTTCAGTATGGGCCCTGCCCTCCCTCCCAGTGCTACAATCCTCCCAGATCTCACCCACAGTGCCAGGTCACACCAGGTGAAATCCTGAAGAATGAGAATCCATTTTGTCGGCGCCCTGTCCACATGTTCTGTTTACAAGGGCTGCTTTTTGGGGGCTGCAAAAACTACGGGCACAGCACTCAGAAGGCATAAAATCAAGGCACAAACCTGCCTCTAAAACACTGAAATGGGGGTCTGTCTGTGGTTTCTTTTTTCGACAAACTCAGATGCATTTTCATGGCAATGGTGACAGATTCTCATCCCTAGTACTGCTGCTGTGCCAAGAGTCTCATTCCCACTCCAACCTCCTGAGGTGCAAACATGTTTTTCAAAATAAAGAGGAAGGATGCTTAGACACCCCTAAAACTTATTAATTAGCTTTAAGCTCAGTGCAGTATAACTACATCTTTTTAAGAGGTTGGTTTTTTGGGGTTTTTTTAATGAAGATTTTCCCCCTTCACTGCTTTCTGAAAATGCATTCAACATGAGGCAGGGAGCAATTACGGAAAATTTCAGGCTGGATGGTTAAAGCATGGCCAGCTTGTAAAGTAATTGGAAACGTAGAAAGGAAAATGTTTGGCAACACGGCATAAAAGGTGCTGTGTAAGTGGAGGATTTTTTCTTATTGCAAACTCTCCTCTCTGATATGTTAATTGTGTTTGGCCTGATCCTTTGACAGTCCATTTATTTTTTGTCCAATTGCAGGCTGCTAAGGGCAGATAAATTTCAGGCTATTATGGGAACACCCTAGAAGTTTGTATAGAAAGGAAACCCGCTGTTTCCTGTATCATCCTTCTGGAGATCTTGAAAGAGTTCACAAAAGCCACTTAAGCAAACTTTCTTTGCTGGATAACGGAAGGAAAGGAAGCTGTGAACAAGCAAACAACACTCAATTTCATGAGACAAGAGATACTCATAGGTCATTTGAGAGAAAGTAAAGTCTGTGAATGAAATGCACTCACACACGCAGATGATATTCTGTACTCTGAAAATAATGGGTGTTTCTGCACCCCTGCACTATTTCTGATTTATAATACGGTAAACTCTGCAAACCACCAGTGCGACAGATGGTGGAATATCCATCCCTGCAAGGCATGAAATGTGTGGAGGGTTTTTGTGGTTCAAATAATACATCTCAGGATGAGTTGGAGATGGTCATGGATCAGATGAACAGCTCCTCTTTCTTTCTTTCTTTCTTTCTTTCTTTCTTTCTTTCTTTCTTTCTCTCTTTCTTTCTCTCTTTCATCTTTCTTTCTTTCTTTCTTTCTTTCTTTCTTTCATTCTTTCTTTCATTCTTTCTTTCTTTCTTTCTTTCTTTCTTTCTTTCTTTCTTTCTTTCTTTCTTTCCTTCTTTCGTTCGTTCTTTCTTTCGTTCTTTCTTTCTTTCTTTCTTTTATTAACAGTGCAGCTGCCAGAGCTCTGCTACAACCAGCTCTGTATTTTTTGTCACCCACAGGCAGAAAGCAAAGGTCTGAAGATCTGTAAGTTTTCCTAGGGCTGGCTTCAAGTGCAAAATTCAGTCAGAGCTCAGGGAACTGGGGCAAAACTCAGCATCAGGTGTGCAAATGCCTTAAAGCCCTGGAAATATTGGGGGATTCCAATTTATAAGCTTGTCCCTGTCTCTGAATTTTACACCAGTATTCTAAGGAAGTGAGGTTGGTCCAACAGTGTGTCCCCTGCCCTGAGAAGTTTTAAGCATCCTGGCTTCATCTGCATTTCAGAGGGAGATCAAAACCACAGAGAGGATGAAATGCTGCAAGTTTGTTAAAAAAAGCTCTTAGAGGAGGGGATTTGTAGGTCATCTGAAATATGGCGTTTGTGGTATTTGATGTGAGTAAATCCATGTGGTAGAGAGACCTTGTATCAAACTACAGGAAAACAGGTTCAAGTTTGCATTCAACAACAAGGCAGGGTCCTTTAAGAAGAAATGGTTTGGGAGAATACTTGGTTAGCAGGAAACTACCTGGGCACTGACTGAATTATTTTTAAAAAGCATTTAGGAAAATATCAATTGTGAAAACATTTTTTCCTAGCAGATTCTGCAACATATGCCTATGGTCTGACCAAAACCACTAACAAGGGGAGGAAAAGAGCAAGGAAAATATGTTCAATATCCAGCTGGCAAAAAAGAAAAAGGTTTTGTTCAAATTTAGGGCAATTCACTCAGGCCAGTTCTTGTTTAATTGGGACTGGGGAAGGCCTTTTCTTGCAGAAATATAGCTGATACCTTGACAGGAAAAATCCTAACTCCTCAAAAACATTTCTCCTGGTCTCTTCTCAAAGTTATCCACAGGAACAGTGCTTCCCTGGGGAGCTTGTTAAACCTCCCAAATAACCTCATTGCTAGGAACTTTTCTCTCAGCTTTACAAACTTCTTTATATTCAGCTGTAACCTCTAAAGCCTGCTCTCCAGGTTGCAAATGATCTCCATTCAAATCATCTGTTTTCCTTCTGTGCTCTGGCCCAGGTGAGGCCTAATATATCTCTGTGGAGAGCATCCGTCTGCCCAGTATAAATGCATCACCAGTCCAAAGAAAGAGGCTGGAACCCATTCAAGGACAAAGGTTCTTTATTCCTATTCTGACGGTAATGCAAAACTTTTGGTCCTGCCAAAGCAGCCTTGAATCTTTGAGGTGCTTAAGGCAGGAGCTTAGTTGCCAGGCTCCTGATATAAACAAGGAAAGAAGCTGCTGAACCGATGGGATTGTCTAAGGAAGAAGAGCAGCAGGAAAGCACAACTCCATTATAATCTTCCTGGTCTCTGCTGTTGGCACAGTGTCCACACACGAAGACCACCTCCAGGTCTCCCTCCAGCAGGTTGTGTTGTAGCCCACGGAAGGCCTGGGAAGTGTTTGAGGAAAATTATGAAACTGCTTGAGAAGAAACTGGAAAATGAAGCTCTTTTAATAGGGGTCAGAAGTGAGAACTGGAGGCTGACTTTTTCTGTGAAAGGGCCTGACCATGACCTGCCAGCCTTGGCAGGCTCACACAAGGTGTAGGATCATGGCATGAGTCAATGTGTGCGGTTTCTTCAACAGAAAACTATACTTCTTTTTTTTTTTTTTTTTTTTTTTAGGGTTTCCTACCAAATCAACTAGATGAACTGACTCATCTCAGGACTAAACTCTTAAAATTCCTTAGGCAGAGTTCTGGGGTTCCAGAGTGCATTGCCATCTACTTATCCCCACAAAAACGTCTGCAAATTGCATTACCTATCCCACATTCCAAAAGGCTTCTATCCAGTGCAGTCATCTATGGAGAGCACTGTATTTGTGGGGGTCTTCATAAGGGCCTCTACAGAGTTCAAGCAGTGCCTGGATAATGTTATACAGTTTAGTTTTAGGTCCTGCAAGGAACAGGGAGTTGGACCCCTTATAAGTCCTTTCCAAATTGAGATATTCTATGACTCCATAGAGTACAAAGAGATGAAAAGGAAAGGAAAAGTTGCTCCTTTGGGGGGTAAGTGGTTTTGAAATAATTTAAGCTGAAAAGTGAAACTAGAGCCCAAGAACAGTGGTGTGAAGTATCCACACTGTACTTCAGGAAGAGGGACTTTCACAAGTCCAACACTGCATGAAAATCAGTGACTGGGGTGACATTCAGATCTAGAAAAAGGAAAAAAATACTGAATACAATTAATTCAAAACAACTGTTTTGAGTTAATTCCAAAAACTGTGAATATTTCAGTTTAACACACAGCTTTTAGGAGTGGCCAGGGGAATGATTAAAAGAATCCTAAAAAATCCCAGTATTTTGTAGGGGATTTCCACCCCAATCAACTTTGGCATTCCTTTTTTTCCTCAAAGTTTAAAATTATTTTCATGATAAACACTTTAGGGTCTGCAGCTGTTTAGTTCTCTGGTTGTGTTTGGAAATTCAAGCAATTAGAATAAAAAGTATTCACCCAATTTGGTTTCTCAGTCACAACTAAAACAGCCTGCTTGGGGTTATTCTTGAAACTTGGGTTGCTTAAGTCATTTAAATAGATTTCTATTTCAGAAACAACACAAGAGCCAACAATTTCACAACTAAAAGCTCGAGGGCTACAAAACTTGGCTTCAACTAAGACTCTTAACATTGTTTTTCATTATCTTAATCACTAGGTTCTTTACATACTAATTTTCCATCCCTTTGCCAACCAGTGCCAATCCAACTCACTTTTCCATCACCCAGGTGAGTGTTACTCATGTTTTCATGGAAATGTGAAAACACTCTGAATACAGTCAGCACAACAATGTCTATTTTTGCGACTGCTCGTTGGCTTCTGCTAACACTGAGTCATATCTGCAGAAGTCGCTAACACAGGTGTAGCTTCTGACTTCTTTCCTAGGATTTTCCAAAAATATAGAGAATGCTGATGGTTGTCCAGATGCAGTTTTGATGACACAGGGCTAAACAATTTGTTTATGCGGGGACCCAAAATATTGCAAACACCAATTAGGTGTGTGACTGATTATGCAAGGGGAGAGATGAGATAAATCACAGCACGTGGTTGTAACAGGCCTTAGCAGAGCAGAGAGTAAAGTGAATCCTCCAAGAAGGCTATAGAGGCTTCAGGTCCCACCTGGTGATCAAAACAGACGTGCCCACTAACACCTGCACAGTTTGAATCCAGCTGGAGCCACAAGGCTGCAAAACAAGCAGGCAGTGTGAATAGGAATAAATGCTTAATTAACTAGAGGTCATCACTTAGTGTCTAGAGCTATAAACCAAGCATTTGTGTGGTGATCAGATAAAAAATGGTATTTTCTTCTCTCTGGGTTAGCCCAACTGGCTATCATCTATTAATCAATCCATGAAACATTGTGTTATTATGAGAAAGCATTAAGTAAACAAGAACTACAGAATGGTTTGTGTTGGAAGGGACCTTGAAGCCCATCTCATTCCAACCCCCCTGCCATGGGCAGGGACACCTTCCACTATCCCAGATTGCTCCAATCCCCATCTAACCTGGTCTTGAACACTTCAGGGATGGGGCATCCACAGCTTCTCTGGGTAACCCATGCCAGTGCTTCATTACCCTCTAAATAAAGAATATCTTCTTAATACCTAATCTTATCTCTCTCCTCTTTTAGTTTAAAACTGTTCCCCCTTTTTATATGACTTTCTGGCTGTATAAAAAGTCCCTCTCCATCTTTTTTCAAGTTCCCATTAGGTACTAAAAGGCCACAAGATCTCTCAGGTGGAACTTCAGAAAATTTGGCTTTATGAGAGGCAGCAGAAGTCTGTGCAAGCAGAAGACTAACTGGTCTTTTTTTAGACATTCACCAGTGTAAAACTGAAAATATTACAAGTCAGCTTTCACCAGGGTAAAGCTAACGTGAATGAAGTCACTTAAAAATAATCTCAGACTTAAACAGTCTCCTGTACTTCAGGCTTTCATTTAGGATTTTGGTTCTCGTACATCCAATATGATGAAAATATATCCATTTTTCAATAAAAATAGAGCCACCAAAATACAAATATCCCTATGCAGCAATGGAAACCTCATAAACATCACAGTCATGATTTCATAAGAGGCAGCTCAGAAGGAAAACTGACTAATCTCAGCTCATTGCCCAAGTGCAGAGAAACAGAAAAGTTTCAGAAAAGTAAACAGAATTTTAAAAGAATTTAAAAATAGAGATTCTGGTCTCTCCAAGATAAGGGAAGCAGTGATTGAATTGAACTGAACAAGCCCGGCAGTTCTTAAGTGCTGTTTAGCAGATCTTAACTGTTCTTGGCACTTGAGGACTGAAAGCCACAGTTCTTGAAGGACTGTCATGTCACCCCTAGACACCTATAAACTTCTCTGAAGCTTAATTCCTCACAGTTTCATTATGAAGATAATTATAGACCACATAAACTCAAGAGGCAGGATAATTTCTGCAGCAATTAATACCAGGTTTCAGCTGTGCAAACCAGGAAAATAATGACAGGGAACTCAATCTTCAAGGCATGAACCCATGATGAGACCTCACAAGTGGCAGAAACAGCAAACCCCATCTTACAGCCTGTACGAGCACCTTGTAATGTAACTGCTATCATGAGCTGTTTATTTTCCATATGAGTGTGATGTGAAAGAAGTTGTAGCTACTGTTTTTACAATCATACAATCATTTCAGTTGAAAAAGACCTTTAGGAACATAAAATCCAACCATTAACCCAGCACTGCCAAGTCCGCCACTAAACTATTTCCCCAAGAATGACAGAGATCACCTCTATCACCTCCCCTGTAGACAGTGATAAGGTCACCTCTCAGCGTCCTTTTCCCCAGGCTGAACACCCCCTATTCCCTCAGCCACTCATCATCCAGACCCTTCCCTACTTCCACTGTCTTTCTCTGAACATGCTCCAGTACATCAATGTCCTTGTGATGAGGGGTCCAAACAAAGGTTTCAAGGTGTGACCTCACCAATGCCCATCACAGGGGGATTCCAGGTTTCAGTGCAAAAAGAGGGTAAAGGGACCCTACACCCTGCACCACCCTGTTTGCTCAGGTCTGTTGACATTGCTCTAGGGTGGCATGAACCAACTGGCTCCAGATGGGAGGACTTTGGGCTGGTGACAGGGCAAAGGGCTGAGTAACACTCTATACCTGCGGGTTCTGTCAGAAGCCCTTTGGCTCTCAGAATTAAAAGTCCATTTCGGCTAACATGGGCAACCTGAAAATCTGCCTGTCTGGGTGCCAGTCACAAATTCACACAATCACCTGCTCTTCATAAAACCTTCTTGAGACTTGTCTCTCCAGACAAAATATCTTTTGTTGACTAGCCACAAGTCCACATTTGAAAAAACCAGAAGCATCCCAGTGCTTTTAAGGGAAAAAGAAAAATAGGCATCAAGGGACATGGGCCATTTTACACAGCCATTAAAGTTCCATCGTAATGACAGCATGTGTTGGGGGAGGGTGGGAAGAAGGATAAACAGCAGTTTCAAGTCCAGAGACTTGAGTCTCCCATCAGATATATCACCCTCTGTGAGAGATAGCCAAGGGCTGAGTTACAGGCCAAATGTGTAAAAGTTGAGACTCATTTTTCATGTCCTGTTTGTAAATGTCCTGGTTGGGAGACTTCACCTGGGTTTCTGGGTGCTCAGGTTTGCTTCAAGCATAGCCTCAGGCTTCCCAAACCCATGGCCACTCCCAATTAGGAGACACCTCAGAGAGCTGGCTGTGTCAAATATCATTAAGTCTGAAAGGAGGTCAAAGCAATCCCAAGGGCTTCTGTCCATCCAGAGGGAGAATTACCTTTTTTTTTTTAATTGCATCTTTGAAAGGATTTAGGAGCAGAAGCAGTCTCAGAGGTTTGTATAATCTAGGAATCCCCTTGTTTCATATAAAGCAATTCACACTAGATCTGAACACTGGCAAACAGTCAGCTAAATCCATTATCGCATGATAATGCTCAAACATTTCATTAATTCCTAACCAGCTGTCCTCTGCTCCCTTACCCCTTTCATCATACAAACATTTCTTTAACTGTCTAAGGGAGGGGAGAAGGGAGGAACAGACACAGCCTCATAAAATTCCTTCACCCGCTTGGCCTGCGGCAAGTTATTTCTTTTGACACGTGTGTAAAATAATATTGGGGGTGGTGTTTGTTTGGCTTGGCTGGATGGTAAGTTTTCATAACAATTTGGTAAGCCAAGTACCTGTGAAATGGAGTACAGAGAACTCAGGGCAGCTTGTTGATGAGCCTGCCATCTGGTTGATTAACACATCTCATTAAATAGGGAAGACCCCTTGCTCCAGCACCTATGCCAAGACAATAGGCAAGGTGTTTGGTTTGGAGCAGGATGTTGCTCTCCAGTGGTGTGAGGTCCTGTAAGTTATATCTCTTTTAAAGTCCTCGGGTACTCCAAACCAAACAAACCAAAAGTGGAAGCGAGGGTAAGCAAAGGATTGGTACCTTGGGGGGTTCTCCAACTACGTGACTCAACAAAGTGGATACATGCACACCAAGAGCCAGAGAGAGGTTTTAAGGTGACTTCTGGATGCTTTCTTTAAGAATAGCTGCCTCTGAAGTGCCTCAAATTCTTACACATTGCCTAGGGACTCTCCTAAGAACAGGATTCACCAACCTGCTGAGGAAGGACCTGAGGGAAGCACTCAGTGGTTGTCTCCAGTCCCGCTCTCAACCTCGGTCCAGATATTCTTCCAGTCCCTCTCCCAAGCAAATGCAGCACACGTCTGGACAGCACATCAGGCTCCTGACTGACACTCATTTCTCCCCTGCCAAGACATGAGAGTGTGTTTATTTATTATGGGTTAAATATTTGGAGTTGAGTAAGAACCTCAAAGGGAAAAGGTGGGTCTGTTTCATTGGATTCTTTTCTACCCCCTCACCCAGTATGAAAAAACCCCACATTTTTTAAACTAAAATGCTTGATTTGTGGAAAATTCCCCTTTCTGACTTTGGGCTCAGCTAAAGGCTGAGAATTAACAGCTCTTGAGTGAAAATAATATGAGGAAACACAATGGAGAAATATCTGGACACATCCGGACATGTCTGGACACTGCCAGAACGGGTCTAAAATGTCAGGCTGAGGTAAGGATCACACTTCACCACAACAGCAGGAAGCAAAAGGACTGAAAAAGAAGTACCTTTAAATTTTTTTCAGTTATTTTTAAATGAGGCATCAAAATATCAGGTAGCTGGGGCTGCCACAAACCCATGGGTAACAAGAAGCAAATATTAGAAATTGTAATGATATCTTGAGATCCGCTTCTGGTGGTTTTAGGTGTGTTAGGGTCTCAGAATTTCCACTAAAGTAATTCAAGTCTTTTTTCTTACCACAGAGCCATTAGACAGTTCCGTAAGTATAGGTATGTTTTCTTTCTTCTGTGGAAGAAACTTCAATGTTTTCTTAAGGTGTATCACTGTTTTGATACAATGGATGTTTTGCCATCAAGAGTGGGTGTTACACTGGGCTGTCACAGGTGTGTATCCTTAATCTTCACAATTTGGCTACTGAAGATAAGTATTTTGCCACTTTTTGTGTTTATAAATATCAGTAGTATGTCTTTAAAATCATCACTCTTTCAATGGACTTTAGACATCCTCACTAGAGGATGTTTAGTGAGTTGTGCATGACTGTGGTCATGCATGCTTTTCAGCCCTTGGTCTGAATTAGCCTAAAACTAAAAACATATTGATAACAACACTGTAGAACAAAATATTGCTCAGTGTTGTTGTTGTTGGGGTTTTTGTTTTTGGTTTTTTGGGTTTTTTTGGTTTTTTTTTTTTTTTCATTAGGACTTGTAATAGAGTTTCTGCGTTAGACTCAAGATTCATCTTGCTTTTTAATAGACATGTACAGTTCTTCCATTTTGCCTCCTGTGGTTTTCCTCTTCTGAAGTCTGGTATGCTTTGTGGTTTATTTATTCATGAATTGTAGAGAAAGAAGTTCACCATTAAAAAAAATGTTTTGGAATATATACTTAATGGAGTGTCAAGAAACAGAAAACAATTACACTTACGGAACGTAACGTGCATTTCTACATGCCACTTGCAGGCTGCTTTATGCATCCCCAGTTTATGTAAGTAATGAAAATTAAATATCATGCTAGCCTGCACAATGCAGTCAGCACAATTAAGGCTAGGAGGCCTTAACTGGGAATACAAAAACATACACCAGCACTAAAAAAACAGTCTCTTATGGCAAGTTTGCAGAGGGTTCTTCCAATGTGGCAGGGCTATGGCTGCCATGGGGAATGAAGGGTTTTAATGTCCTGAGAGTCACCGGGCACTGTGTATAGAGGGTTGTGTTCTGCAGATGTGACAAACACATGATAAATGCCACATCACCCTCTCCATGGTGGCCTAGCACACACCCAGTCACAGGGCTGGGCTGGACATGAGGAGAGGCGGCTCATGGCCTCTGGTGGGCAGAGCAGCAGGGACAAGGTGGGGAGGCAGGATGGGACCTTGACTGTAGCCAAACATGAGGAAAAGGTATTATTTTCCTTTATGATGAAGGACCATTTCAGCAATTTGGGGCCAGCATGTTTGCAGCATCTCAGGCAGAGAACAGCATCTACTCACTCCTGCACTTTCCCAGCTGTTGGTTCGCAGCTGTACTTGGCATAACTTCACCTGAGAGAGGCAAGGAGGTCCGCGCTTTGTCTCTGTGCAAACGCCCATTACCTTGGCAAGGACAGTGCAGGTAGAGTCTCCATCCACCTTCAGGTTCGTGCTCCCTTTCCAACCAAGAGCTCTTCTTCAACCCAGAAGCAGTGCCAACATGCTCATCCTTCTTCCTTGGGCAGCAGGAAAAGCTCTTGCTACACAAATTGGGGAATGAGATGCTGGAAAGAAGCATTTCAGAAAGGGACCTGGGAGTCCTGGCTGATGGCAAGTTGAATATGAGTCAGCAGTGTCCTGGCACCCAGGAGGACCACCCCTGTCCTGGGGCCATCAGGCACAACATCACCAGCTGGGCAAGGGAGGGAATTGTTCTGTTCTGCTCTGCACTGGGGTGGCCTCACCTTGAATAGTGTGTGCTTTTGGGTACCACAATGTAAGACAGAAAGATATTAGACAGCAATCAAAGGAGGATAATGAAGATGGTGAAGGGACTTGAGTAGATAAGAATCCAAGGAATGCCTGAGGACACTTGGTCTGTTCACCCTGGAGGAGACTGAGGAGAGACCTCATTGCAGTTACAGCTTCCTCATGAGGGGAAGAGGATGGACAGGCGCTGATCTCTTCTCTGTGGTGACAGTGACAGAACTCAAGGGAATGGTCTGAAGTCGTGGCCGGGAGGTTTACATAGCATGTTACAAAAAGGTTCTTCACCCAGAGGAACAGTTTCCTATTCAAGTGGTCACAGCACCAAGCGTGGCAGAGCTCAGGGTGTGTTTGGACAACTCTCAGGCACGTGGTGGGATTGTTGGGGCAGGGCCAGGAGTTGGACTCGACTTGTGAATATTTTGTGTCACTCTGTGACGCTGTCCCTCACCAACACCTGCCCCGCCATCGCCCGCCTCGGCTCCCCTCACGTGGGCATCCCTGCAGCGGCCGCCTGGGCGTCCCCGTAGCCCTCCCGCCGTCACCCAGCAACGCCCCCCGCCCGTACCCCCTGCCTCGAGGCCACGCCCGTCATTGCATATTCATGACACGCCCGCTGCCTGAGGGCTCCACGCCTCTGGATCCATATCCATAGCCCACACCTCACGTACCCCCGGGAGGCCACGCCTCTCGCTGCATATTCATGACCCCGGGGGCGGGAGGGGGCGGAAGCGGAAGCGGAAGCGGGTGCCCGTTCCCGAGGACCCGGTATAAAGCGGCCGCCGCTGCCCGGTGCCGCCGCGCTCGCGCCGCCGTCAGTGACCTCGTCCCTTCCCTCCTTCCCTCCCTCATCCCCCCCGCCCTCCCCGGCGCCGCCGCCTCCCCCCTCCGCCGCACGGAGCAGGTCCCGGGTGCTGGGGGAGACCCGGGGACAGGTAAGGGGAGCGGCGGGAGCTTGGGCTGTGAGGGGTGTCCGGAGTGAGGAGGGGGTGTGGAGGCGAGGGGCGGCTGAGGAGCTGTGGGGTGACGGGGATGAGAGGCTGGTGAAGGCGAGGAAGGGTTTCGAGTGAGGGGGCTGAGGGGCTGGTAAAGGCGAGGAAGGGCTTGGGAGAGGGAGGGTTTGGGGTGAGGGAGGTGAGGGGCTGGTGAAGGTGAGGAAGGGCTTCGGGTGAGGGGCTGGTTAAGGTGTGGAAGCGTTGGGGTGAAGATGAGAAAGGGTTAGGGGCTGAGAAGCTTTTTGGGTGAAGGAGTTATGGGGCTGGAAAGGTGAGAGGGTTGAGGAGCTTTGGGGTGAGATATGTGAAGTCATGAAGATAGGAAGATAATGAGGATCTTGGGGTGAGAGACATGGTAGGCTGCAGAGATGGAAATGCCATGTGCTGTGGTGAGAAATCAGGTCAAAGGAGATGTTGGGCTACAGAGGTTGGGAAGGGATGAGGAATGAGTAAGGTGATGTTGGAGAGACTTGTTGGGGGTGTCTGAGATTGCTATCTGTTTCTCATCAGAATTCATTAAGTGCCCTTTTAGGATTGTGTTGGGAGGAGTACTGGAAGAGGACTTGACAAAGTGACCGAAGAGGGAAATTAGTGTGCCTTTTCAGACTCTTAAACTTCAGTAGTCTGCTATTTGAATAATTCCACACTTAATCTGTCACCTGATCTCAAAGCTTTATCTCAAAACAATTGAGTCTCTCCTTGCCTGATATGATGGTGGGAGGGTACTGGGGGAAGAAATTACTTCCAACTTTGCTCTTAAACTTCCCATGAATGCAGCAGTTTTCCTTAAGATCATGTTATCAGTGATCTGCAACTCTTAACATGCCTTAATTCTGCACCTTTAGCAGGTGCAGAAAGTCGTCTTGACCTTGAAAAATACTCTCTCTGTGGGGCAGTTTTCTGTTGGAGTGCTTTGCCTTCAGTATTCCCTAGGTATAGAGGGGGGGAAAGGAGGGGGAGGAAAAGATTTGACTCGGCACTGGGTGCGGTGAATGAATCAATGTTGCTGGAGCCTGGCTAATTCAGGGACTTACAAATGGGAAAGGATGGGAAAGGATAGGAAAGATTGCAGGATGTTGAATGTTTGACAGAGGAGATGTTTTCTCCTCCAGGAAAAGATGTTTCAAGAACTGGATCTACAAGGAGAGGCAGCACTAGGTACAGAGCACAGACAAATAACTGCAGCATTATGAGGATCTGTGGGAAGGAATTGCAGTGTTACAGCATGTATCCTTTCTGCTCTGCAAAAACTTCTCCTGTGTGAGCTGCGTCATGTTCCACTGCTGTGATCAGACAGCGCTACTAAAATATTTCATGAAATATGGCTTGAGCAGGTGCTTGAGCTCAAAGAGTGAGCTGGTGAATACTTCTGCTTCCCTCCCCAAGTCAGGCTTCTTTGCAAATATCTGGTAGAGGGGGTTGCTGCTGTGATTGCGCTGCCATGGCTTGTGTGGCTTCTTCCCTCCTACCAGTACTGTGAAAGATAAGGTCTTCCTTGCTTGGTTTGTTTAGTGATTACTGGATTGATGAAATGTTCAACATGCTTAATTTTTCCCTTCCTAAATAAGAGAAGAGGTTTCAAACAAGAGATTAAACTATTTACTTGACACTTTGGCTATAAATGCTTACAGAAGTGTTTTTTACTGTTAGTTTGAAAATCTGACACTACTTTAAACTCCTAAAGATGCATCCAAAAACATCTGTGGGTTCCTGTGTATGTTAAAGGTAGTGGCAGCTGCTGTCTTGGAAGTGAGATCTTCATTCCTCTATTAATGAGATTAAATTGGATACTTAAGGGAGTTTTCTGACAAAATAATAACTTCCATGATGTAATGGGTGGGATCAGTGGAACAACTTATTTTAGTTAGCTATTTGTTGTAGTGTCAGAGGCCGGTTTACATGGGTTGGCTTGTGCATCTCTGAGCAAGTAAATGATAGCAGTTCTTGTGTTCAATAATGTATGACTGAGGCATCTCCAGCAAAAAGAAAATGTGTGGTTCTACAGATAAACCCTCCTGTCTAACTGTGGATTAACTCCTGCAGGAGTCTGCTGCTCTCTAGGAGTCTGTTGCTGAGAAAGGAATGAGCAATATCTGTATCTGCTGACGTGATCTTGCTTGGATGCTGTGGGGACTGCCTGCAGTTGAGGGCAATCCTCTCCCTCCAAGCTGAAATGTGCCTGAAAAATTCAGTCTGTTTTAAATACAGTTGTATTGTGCTGCCTTGCACTCACAAGGGAGGTTGTCCTCTGCTGGAAGGTGTCCTTAGTTATGAGAAGGTGGCAGGAACACTGACTGACAGCTGGTGAACCTGCTGCTCCTTCAGTGTCATGTTACAACAAAACTCATGAAGTGCAACTTTGTTCACGTGCCTTTTTAGTGGGGTGACACAAGTGGAATATTTTCGTGGCTTCCAGTGAAGCGTGGTGTAACTCTGACTGAAACAATGCACATGTTTGTATGTCTAAGTGCATGCGACCTTAAGTTTTCACACTGAAGCAAGTGTGGAGCCTATTTGAGCTGTCTGAAGTAACTGCCTTGATTCCTCCAGGTGGAAATACAGCCTCTGAGAGAGCAAGCTGAAGTTGGATCTGTCTCACAGGGCTGTAACCTCCAAGGTTAATTACCTTTAAGCTCACTCCAGTCCTGGATTCTCTGGCAGCTGGAAAGTTAAGACTTGGTAATATGATGTTGCTCTGCTTGTGTGCTGAGGCAGGAATGCATGGACTCTGCCTGTATTCCTGTATTAACTTAAATGGATCATTTATAAAAGCAAAAGAATGTTAACATTGGATGGTACCTGCAGAGTATTTCACCAGTGAACCTGCATCTAACATTTGAAAAACTTTCTTGTAGTCAAAATATGTTGCCAACTGAGTGGCTTAGAAAAGATGTTGAAGCTTTAGGAGTCATGAATTCCTGGGTGGGAAAATGATGGCTGGAATGACCTGCCAGGTAGTGCCTGCAGTTGTGAACACAGCTGCATGTAACACTTCAGGACTTTCAGCAGACACTGATTTAAGCTATAAAGAGTTCCTTTACACAGGAGCATTTGATCTTGTCTAGCTTAGTCTGTAAACTCTGCCTGTGATGCACCACAGTCATCCTTAGTTGAGCACCTTATGACTTCTGGCATCAATTCTTAGAGTAGAAAGCCAGTTCCACTTGCAGTATCTGGGTACTGCTACTTGCATGTTAGGCAGAACCAGTGAAATCCTTCACATTGCCCATCACAAGAAGTTGGAGCTGGTAGTTGCTTTTGAGCTTAACTTGTTGTTTGTACCTCCTCTGCCCTTCTAACACCCTAAGCCACCCTAAAATAATTGTATCAAATGATCAAGCAGTATGTGTTGAGCAAGAGTGCATGTGTGCTGGTGTCATGTTTGACATAAAAACAAGCTTCACTTGCCCTTCAAACTGACTGCAATGCTATGGGCTACTTTTAATAGTGTAAAAGCATGCTGAACAGAGGCAAAGCTGTTGGAGTTGAAATGGAGCTTTCCAGCTGATCTGCCAGGAGAGCCCTGTGGAAGTGACGAGGCTGTTGTGACGGAGGAGGAAGCTTTAGCAGCCTGCAGAGTAATGAGTAACATGAAGAACTCTTTGTGCTGTGTTTTAGTTTTGCAAGGGTCACTCCCATGACCTTTATATCTGTAATACTTGCAAGATCCCGGGCTGTGACCTATTCTAACTACAGGTGTAAGATTCACCAAAACTCCAACAGAACAGCCTTGTGTGTGGCTGTTTCCCTTAGAGATGGGTTAAGTGATCTGATACCTATTCTCTTGGAGCTCCTGGTCCGTCAGCTTAGTGTCAGCCTTACTGAACACTTTCTTTAAACTGTAGTCCATTGACTTGGGGACTACAGAGTGCAGCAGGCATTGCTTAGCTTAATATACCAACATTAAACCGACATGAGTGAAACAATATTGTTCCTAAGCAGAGCATTACACCTGCCCAGTAATAGCTGTATCAAGTTAAATAAGCTTTCTAGCTGTTGTGTGTTTAAAGCTCCATGCAAAACTAGAAAACAATCCAGTTGTCAAAGCAGAACACTGTCAGGATGAGTGACACCATGTGTGTAGCTTGACAGCTGATGTTTCAACCTGAGAGTCACCTTTCTGACAGGAGATCCTGGGCGGCCCAAAAATCAAGCATGGAAGCAGAGACTGTTGAGCTCTGGCGTGTTGTGAACTAAGGACTGCATGCTTTCAGTAAGCTGTTGCTATCAGGTGACTTTTATGGTCAGCAGCTTATCAGTTACCCACACATCTTGCAGTTGGGTCACAGCCCTGCCCAGAGAAACTACCCAAAGCTTCCACTCGTAAACAGATATTATATCCTGCATCTGGGACTGTGAGAGGCTCTTGTATCCAAGCACTGAATAATTATTGCTCTTCTAAATAAACTGTTTATTTTTTAGTGTGGTAAAGAAGCATAATATTCCTCCAAGTGAAACAAGGTACTCTGTATGAAAAAGAACTGATTTCATACTATTAAATCTAGACCTCCTGTAGAGTTGCTCAAGACTGAATTTGCTTTGAGTTAAAAGTTAGGCTTTGGGCATCTCAGTGATGGGTTCAGGGCACTGCAGTGTCTGAGCCATGGAGTGGTTTGTGCTGTGACCTAACTGGCACACAGTGGCTATTAACTAAAGCCCCTTCTTGCTGGTACTTCCAACAAGTGCTGTTGCAGTCATTTAGACTGCAGCTGGCATACGGCTTTGTAACAACTCGGGACAAGCAGCCAGGTTTCCTCATCAAACTTGCTCTTGGCAAGTGACTCTGGCAAGCATCAGGACACAAGGCTTTTGTTGGGTAATGATTTGGTTTGGTTTAAGAGCTGCTCCTGACCTTGGTTTGGCTCTCACTGGCGTGTATTCTGCTCAAAAAATTACTCTCAATCTATAGATGATGGGAAGGTGGTCTCCACAATGTGAACCACTAACAAAATTTAAGACCCAGTTAAAGCTGGGAAGACTTGATTTTCATTACTCCCATTTATGGAGGATAAAGAGTATTAAACTTTAGCTTTAAGAGACCTGGCTGGCCTGACACTTCAGGCTTGACTCAATCTCTTTTGCAGTGTTATATGAAGACTGACTAATCTGGTGGCCTGAGGTGTTGTAGGAGGAGACTGAGAAATACTTTCCTTGCATGACTGAAATTCAGTCGATAGCTGCTGCTCATGTAGCAAGTCATAAAAGGGTAGGAGATAAAGCTTAGTCCTAAGAGTAAGCCAAAGTTGCTGTTGAGAAAATTCTAGTGTGTAAATGGCAGCAGGAAGGTGTTACTCAGAATTGTTTTGCTGAACTCTGTTCGAAGTGGATTTTGTCTGTATTCTGGGGAGGGAAGGTTGGTTCTCTCAGCAGAGTGGTGAGAGGACCTAGTTTCCTCATCTTGTTTTAAATGAGAGCTCTAATGTTTTTGTAACTGAAATTGAAACCAGTGTTATGCTGACCCGGCATATTTTCTGTCCTCTGCTGGCTGGCCTGGACTACTTCTGCATGCAGTGTAGTTCATTTATTTTGGAGACTTGAAAACAAGCCATTATCGCCCTTCAGTGCCAGATAAATAAATGATCTAACTGGGGGCTGAACCCAGTGTTCTATTACAAAAGCACAACTGCATGTCACTCTTATCTTCTGCATTCTGCCCTTGAATATATGATCAATCTTTCTGGATCATGTCCAGAAACCAGTCGCTTAACCCAGCAAGCGATGACTGCAGAGAAGTCAGATTTCTGTGCCACTTAATTTCCTATCATCACTTACACAGAACAAACAGTCTTCCAGAATGCATTCAACATGTTCACTGTTGAACCTACAACTTTCTTATCCATCACATGGAAGAACAAATAACAGAAACAGGAGTCAGCTCTTAAATAGTCTTGAAGCTTCCAGGTAAGAAGAGTTTCAGAGGATTAATTTGTTTGGAGATTTTTTGTTGTTGTTCTGGTGGGGTTTTTTTGTGGGTGGACAGAAGGCATACATGCAGGGTAAAAAATACTCATCCCATTTTATGAGGGGAATATCTGAGTAAGTACACTGGTCTGAGCAGTTTGGCTCTGGCTTCTCCCAGAGGAGTGATTTGACAGTCTGAACTATTGCTCCTTAGAGTAGTGTGGCTGGCCAGCTAACTCCCAGGAGTTCAAAAAATAACCCAAAACAAATGCACAGCTTGCTTTAACACCAGCACTTCTAGTGCATGTTTGCTGATTCCTATCTGGGGGAATCAGCTTGTGATGTAGGCTTGTTCTTCTTCTTGGCTTTTGTTCTTCGAACTTTGGCATAGAGGGAAAAGGCTTCCACTTCTCAGTGCACAGGTACCCTGATTGTTTCCAACATCACAGAACTTCCACCTCCCTAAAAGTCGAATTCCTTTTCAGTGAACTGAAAAGAGAATGAATGAGCAGTTAGCTGTTCCCTTCACGTTCCTACAGTCATTTCTGGCCTTACAGTTGTATCTTTTTCTGCTGCTTTGTTTTCAAATCACCTTTCCAATTTGTCATCTGACTGGTAAGGTCTGTTCAAAACTCTCATTATGCAGCTGCTTAGCAGATTTTTCAGTCTACTGAAGAAATGGAATTGAATCAGATAAGGTGTGTCCCAGGCAATTGCTCTAGAATGGTTTGCGTGACAATTCAGGGTGTCAGTTGAAAATAAGCCTTTTGACCCTATAGCACTAGTGGAATCTCTAATCTTCTTTGTATGCATATGACTGGACACTACCATGGCCTTTCAATTGTGTAGTAGCCCCCAACTAAGCTCTGTATAAAAAGGGTTTGGGTTCCCATACAATGAGTTTTGTGCTAACATCAGATGCCTGTGTGTCTAGTGAGTTTGGTATTATATTGTTAGTAAGTCTTTTACTAGTTAGGAACAGCAGGTTGTATTTGTAGACAAGTAATAGCCTTGGTGGGATGACTTAAGATAAAGCCTCACTACTTTGTCCTAGGGTATTCTTAGCCTGTTCATGGCTAGATCTCTGTAACATCACTGTGTCAATGTAAAACCTAATGAGTCTCAGGGATGTACAGTATAAACTTGACTCTGTGCTCTTGAACAGATTTCACTGCATCATCTGACCTCTTCATGGTAGAGATACACTTAAACAAAAAAAAAAAAACCAAACGCAGTTCTCAATTACTGCAAACTATGAAACACATATGTTCATCAGAATATAAACTTCCAGCTCATTCCAGCAGCCCAACACTGCAAGGTATTTCCCGTAGTAGTTTTCTCTTCCTCATTAACTATGCCCCTAAATTAACACATTCTAAGAGATCAGTTCCAGTTCTTTGTTAAGGCTGGTTACTGAATAACTGGTTGTAATTAATGCTTGAATTTATCACTGGTACGATATTGGCTACACTGTTCCTTGCACTTCAGCCACTTTAAGAAGCTCTTTTGTGGACAGGCTCCCTGTCTGGGTGGCTCTGTGAGAGGTCTGTGTATTGCTGAGTATCTCGCTTGCAGGATCCCTCAGTGAACCTGGAAGTTGCCCTGATTGTGTATCACAGCTTCGTTCTGTCTGTTTGGAGCTTAGTAACTGATATGTCCCTGACAGCCTTTTCTGACCTTTCAAGTTTTAGGGGCTACCCAATGACAAAGCCATTGCTGCTAAGTGGCCCATGGTCAAACATCACTGCCAGAGAAAGCTTTAAGTCCCTATAGTCCCTATGTGCAATTATTGTATTGACTGGAGTTATACACACACACATATATACACACACACCATAGCTTACAAAAGACAAATTCTTTAAGTAGGGAATAAAATTTCAGCTTTACATGCAGAAATTGCTGCTGTCCAAATGATTTGGACATCTTGCCCTTAGGAGATGGGATAAGAAAGCTGCTGCAGTTCTGTGCTTCAGGCATTCACAGTAAAATTGCTTTCTCTGTGAAAAAGATAGTCTGAAATAAAGAGGTGTTGGTAGTGGTTCTCCAAGCTTTAATACTAAAGGTATATTTTCTAATGAGGCCATGTGTTTAAATACTTCACCTCTGTATTTATAATACATTTACTATGCACTATACTCTCCTTCTTGCATCTAGATGAATGTGGTCAGGGTAGAAGTGCTGTGCAAATGAAAGCAACTCTTGGTTTGTCTCCAGTAGCAGCATTCAGTTCATTAATATTGCATTTCCCTGTAACTTAGAAAATGAGTGGAAGCCTGCCTGTGTCAAAATATTAAATAAAAATGGGTTCCTTATTTTTGCACTATGACTGTCCAGCATAATTTTTAATTCTTACCTGATGCAGTTATGCTCATGCCATTATAATAGTTCATTTTCTTACTCACTGTTGATGTAGGGATTAAATAACTTCCTTTCTCATTGTCTGGGTAATAGTCATATCTTTTCAAAGAATGAGAATAACAACAACACTGGCCAATTCTTGGCTTTCACCAGAGAAATTTTAAAAATATTGAACTGGACTGAGAGGAAAGCAGGAAGCCAAAGCTGGAAACTTCTCTGCTCCATCCTATCTGATAAAGTAAGCAAGAGCTCAGAATTTTCCTTCATTAATTTGTTGGCCTCACAGGACAAACTGAAGCTCTTAAGTTGCTTGATGTGAGCAGCTAAGACTAAAGCTACACAAGTCTGTATTTTTTGTATCTGAAAGGGCTTAGGCTTGTAATAATGCTGTGACTCTTCCAGCCTTGCAGGGAATAATGAAAATACAGCCGGCTTACATGAGCGATTAATACATCCTACATTGTTTACATCTAGGCCTGTAATGTTGTGTTAGATCTTCACTCCCAAGACTTCTAAGTAGTTTAGGTGCAGAATTAAACTGTAGATCGTGCAGCAAAAGCATGGAAGTCTGGGAAGCTTTTTTCATCAGGTACACGGGGGGTTTCACTCCTGGCATATGTGGAGAGGATGTATCAGAAGTGACAGACAAGTGTCACAGACTGGTGGGTTTCAGCTGTGGCTGCAACATTGAACTGCCAGTGCTTCTGAAATAGTTTAATCTCAGCAAATGGTTGTCAGGCCTGCTTCTTATGGTAGAGAGTGTTTAATAAAAAGCATGTGTGAAGGCACATACATGTGTGGAGTTTGTTTTCTGTTCAGCATAGAAATCTGGGATCAGGCCTCTCAAGATCTACCCAGATGACTAATTTAGCCCATGTGTCCTGAAGTAAACTGGAGTCTGTTTTGATTACACTATTCTTCAGAATGAATTAACATTTCATACCTGGGAAATTTATCTATGCTAATTTCAGTTCCATGATTTGAAGGCTGAATTTTGCTTTCCTTGCCAGGTTGAAGGTTTAAGCCTGGTTGATGCTTATTGTAAAATGACAAATATTCTTTCATTGGGTAAAGTACAGAATATAGTTGAACAATTTAAATTTTTTTTTTCAGACTTCATGTATGAGTGTGAGCAAGGGCACACAAAGTCCTCAGAGGAAGGTGAAAAAGCTTTCATAGCAAAAACTTGTTTGAGTTGTACACACTGCTGTTCACATTACTATAGATAAGTAGGAAGACTTTTACAGGCACCATGTGAACTCTTTTCCTGCAGGTTTTATTTTTTCCTGATAAACTAAGACATTTTTATCCTCTAACTCTCTACCCCAGTTAAGTTAATTTAAACTGACTGCAGTTTGATTGAAAACCAGAATACAGGTTAAGGACAGTAATATGTCACATCACGGTTGTTTTAATGTGGAATTGAAACTTAAATTTAAATATTTTTTGGCTTAAAAGGAAAGGTTTAAAACAAAATGGAAGTGACCTTTTGAATTGTGCCTATTTTACTGTATGATCTTATGTACTTCTCCAGAGAAGCCCATGGGTCAAAAGTCTGTCCATGTGCTTTGCAGAAATCTTTATATAGAGGTAATACATTGAACTTTGCAATTTGTTACTGGAAGAATAAAAACATAACAGGATGATAAATGGATTTCACTTAAATGAGATAACAGGGATGTGGTCCCCCTGTTTTATCAGTGAAATCTTGACTGCTGTACAAAGCAACATTAAATTATTTCTAATCTATTTAGGCTCTTAAAACCTAAAACAGTTAAGGATATGTTATGGTGAACTGCTGATTGCTTTAATCAAATCCTATTCCTCTTGAAAATCTGGCGGGTGATTGTTCAAATGATAAAAACATTAGTTTATTGCATACGCTGGTCCTATAATTGGAAAAGTAAAATGACTAAGCACAGTGTTCTCAGTAAAGCTGCCAAAATAAAATACAGCCTAGAAGGGCAAGCCACGCATTTCATTAAAATAAGGTTCAGTAACCATGAAATTTATCACTCTAAGGGCTTCCTCACTCTGACAAGTGACTTAAGTGTAAAATGTCAAATCCCTCTCTGCTGACCAGTAACTAGCATTGACTTTAGGATTTTGTTAGTCAAATACTAGATTCACAAGCTAAAAGAAATGAATAGTTTTCTTCCTCAGCTTCCTGTGTTACTGCTGAAGACTCACACCTACACATGCAGCGCATGCAAATGTCTGTGCCTTTGTGGGCCCTAGGAGGTGGGAAACTGCGTGTGCTCACAAATGAAGGTGAAAGAATAGCAGGGAGCAACCTCGGCTTGTAGAGCCATGAGAAGTTGATCCATTAGTGGGGAAGGAAGGAGTGAACCTGCTGGTTGTCCTCCTCATGATGGATAATAGCACTTCTGTTACCCTTTGCACCTAGAAAATATTCTCTAATTCTGTTACAACTTGGGCCAGTCATTACCTTTCTGATGGAGGGATCATGTCATGTTGTTCTTTCAACGGCTTCTATGTTTGAAACCTCTGTCAAGACTTTGTTTAGAAATAATTTCATGCCCTTCAGACTTTGTAGTCATGTTTTCTGGTTCCCGCCCTTTGGATTACTTCCTCTCCTGTTTTTTTTCTGCTTGGCTCAATCTGATGTACACCATGCTTTGCTCAAGTGTTTGGCTTGAACGTTGTTGTGCTTGATGAGGAACCATTTGTCATATGAGATGATCCTCATCTCTAAAAGAACATTAGGACAAAAGTGAGAATATCTTCCTTCAACAGAATGTACTGACTTGGGTTGTGCTTCTTTGCTGGAATCCACAGATCTTCCTGAAAAATGTGCAATCTTGTCTCTAAACTGCTGTCAGAAGCGGTGTTTGAATAAATATTTGTTAGGTTTTTGGGTTTATTTCACACTATGCATTGGATCCTTACAGAGAGATCCCTGTTCAATAAACCTGCTCTCAATGCATGGGCTGATAATACTTCTCGACCAACACTAAGAAAGCTCCTGAAACCCTTCTTGGGAATACTGTTTTGGAGTCAGCTACTCCTCACAGTAAAATTTGTGGGAGCTGTTGTAATGTCCTCTGAGTCTGAGTGTCCTGCCCACTTCAGTGGTGGTTTCATCAAAGTTTGACACAGCCTGAAAATATGCAGGGATGCACAGCACATCCTACTGCTTATTAACAAGACTTGTGAAATCTTACATGACTGCTAATTTATTAAAACCTTCAAGTGTTTCAGAGTAGGATTTTCCCTGGAAGGCTTCCTGAGTGACCAAATTCAGGCAAGTTTACTTGTCTAGGTTCAATTCTAAAATCTTCCTTGAACCAGAGGCCTATAACAAGCCATCCAATATGCCAAAATGCTTACACAAGGCTTTTAGAAATTCTAAGCAAAGTGAATGTCACCACAGTGTCACCAGGATAACTGCCAATTGCTCAGAGCCTCATTCACTTCATTTTTTTGGTTTGCCTGCTCTTAACAGATGTATACTTCAAGCAGGTGTAGCACTTCAAATACTTAGGGCTACATGCATTACTATATGAAGCCAACAGCTTTTTGTCTGCTTTTCAAGGACTTGGCCAGTAGGTGGTAAAGTTGAATGGCAAGTCTGTTAATTTCAAACTGTTACTTATAAACACCTTGCAGACAATGAGATAGCAAAATAATGCAGGAATGAATGTCCTACCCCTTATCAACTCCACATATGATAAATGGATTTAGCTGTTTGTGATGTTAGAGAAAGGAATCTGTAAGTGCTAACTATCTTCATGGGAACTGGGGTGGAAGCCAAGCCACTATCTTGTACCAGGATAAACTGATAAGAGCAAGTGTTCAGTTCAGAGTAGAGCTTTGTTTAAAGAAATAGTCTGAAGATGTAAAGCTCTTTGAAAAGTTGAGATTAGGTAATATGTGCAGTATTCATTCAAGTCCTTGACTTTAGTTTTGTAACCTTAACTCATCCCCTGGTAGAAGTGACAACTGTCCTCCTGGTCTCTCCCCCACTTTCCCCCACAGATGCAAGCCTTTGATTTCTTCTTCAGCACAGAAAGAGAACATCCCTTTAAATTTATCTAGTCAGAAACACCAAATAGCTTCAGCCAGGTGTATGTGTGCTCCCATCATCCTTTGTCTGACCTCTACCATAGTGATACTCCTTGCTTGGGATGCTGCTGTGGGCAGTTGCCATGTCCTGGAAGATAAACATCAAGACAGTTTTGAAAATGGAGAAATTTAATATATTATTGCAAGTAGAATCTTGCAATAATAAGTTGTAAGTTGATTAGGAGT
The DNA here is from genome assembly GCF_015227805.2 of Hirundo rustica. Lineage (NCBI taxonomy): Eukaryota > Metazoa > Chordata > Aves > Passeriformes > Hirundinidae > Hirundo > Hirundo rustica. Next base: position 3,184,963 of record NC_053450.1, read on the forward strand.
TGAGAAATCAGGCAGCTGCAAATGTAACATCTGGAATACTGCAAGGTCAGGCTCAGCTTTCCAGAGGAGCAGTGAGAAGACTGCATCCATTATACTTTTAGGATCAGAAAGAGAAAAAGTCCCTGTCTTGTGGTGAGCCTGTTCCCAACAGCTGCTGCTAAACCGTAAAGATGATTAAATCACAGAAAAGAGTAGAGACTAAAACTCTTGGTCTGGTATTTCTTCTGCCCTCTGAGCAGAGCAAGAGAGAAATTGAGACTGAATGTGAGTAGAGCAAGATGAGGAAAAGTCAGTGATGCAACCACAAACTTTAAGCACTGTAATAAAGGTGTGTGGATGACAGAAGATGAATGAGAGCGATTTAACTTAAATCTCCTCCTGAAGCCCATACTCTTGCTAGATGCTATTACTCAAGTTTAGAGAATGCTCCTGTCGGTCTGTTGGGATACATAAGCAGGTAGCCTCAGAGTACTGAAGGCAGCATTCACTGATCAGCTCACAATTTGGTGAGTTCTTCCTCTGTTCTGTGAATAGCCCTCCAGCCTCTGAGCTGAGTGGTTCATTAATGCTGGGTGCCTGCTAGACTAATTCTAAAGATTTACTTGAACAAGACATTGCTGTTCCTCTTTATCCTTCAAATCAACACTCAGCAAATTTCACTTATGAAATTTGCTATGCCTTCTAAAATTTTAAGGAGATACTCAGTTCAGAATTGAAGCTGCAGCTGTTATTTGCACCTACTCAGCCTGTGGAGTCCCTTTCTTAGTCCTTCCTCTGAAGATGGCTTGCACTAAACTGCATGTGTATTTTGGTGTCTCTTTAAACAATAAAGGCACAAAGCCAAACTTATTTTGTCAGGTGTTCAGATTACTACCTTCTCTGGATTTCCCCCTTGGCTTGCGATTTCAGGACCTGTCCAGGGTAAAGGAATGAGCAAAAGAGATTGCCTGCTCTGAATGCACTTTGCAGAGAGGATCCCATCGCTTTTTGAGGATATTAGATGTTTAGTGGGATAACCTGCCAGCTCAGCTGTTATACTTCCATATCAAGCTACTTTGTGCACTTTAGTTCTGGTCTTTCCTTCATTGTTTTGCTCTCCACATATGCTGCTTTCAGTGCCTGCACTTAGTAAAGCCGCTCTGCCTACTTAGGGAAATACCTGTGATAGCATCTGACCACAAATTCACTCTGTCTCTGAGAATGATCTGGAAAGGCACTCTAGTTGGTATGCAATTAGCCTTGCATAAAGAAACAACCACTAGATTTGCTTTGTTTTCTAAACAATCAATCGTGCTTGTATAGGCTGAACCTCTCACTGCCCTGTTCTTTATGTCAGCAGCCCTGTATCTATAGAATGACTCAAGTGCAATCACTGAATCTTACAGCTAAATTAACATTAGCTATGACTTGTTGATTTTAAATACCTTTTTAATGCAGAGAAACTCTCCTCTTCCTAGAAGAAGCCTGCCTAGTCCTGTAGACGCTATTGCAGCAATGTTTTGTTCTTATTGATATTCAAGAAAAGCTGCTTTAACGTGTGAAAGATTAATTCACTGAGGATGTTTTAGGTAATCCATCTGTTATCTGATAGTAACCTCCAACAGAAAATGCTTTTGGGAGACTAGATGACTTTTAAAAAGCATTTGCTTGTTTAGGGTGGGTTGGTTTTGGTTTTGGGTTGTTTTTGGCAGGAGGTGGAAGTAATAGCTCACAAGGGCAACCAATGTTCAAGGTATTTAAATGTACATTAGCACCTCTACTGCCTTTACAACCTGCCTGTGGTAGTCCCAGCTGCCTTGTAAGAAATAGTTACAGTGCAACTGCTGAAACCATTGATTCCTCTTAACCACTCTGCATTGGAAGCTCGTCTCTGGGGGGACATAGAGAGGTGCAAAACCCATGATATGATGATGCTTAGAGTCCCATGGATGAGATCTGCCCTCGTCTGACAGTGCAGCTTTGTCCCTTGGGTTTATATGTTGAGTTTCCCTTGAAGGATGGCAGCTGTGTGTTTTGCAGGAAGCATACAGGAAAAGTAGATGGGACTGACAGAGCATGACTGAATTGTCTGACTGTGACAGGGCTAAACCTAGACTGGGAGATGGGTTTGCTTTCAAATATTTTCACCTGCAAGAGCTTCTGTAGTGATTGCACTGATGTGACAGCAGGGTGCAAACACTTCTCTGGTGCAGGAGTGATGCAGGTCTCACCCCACAGCGGTCCAGATGTCTGCTGTTGAAGTGGCATGGATGTTGGAGCTTGTGCATCCTCTAAGAGGAGAACAGCTGACAGTCATTCCCAAATTAAGTAAAAATGCCAAATTCTGGCAAGCCTTTGCCAAGTATTTCATAGCTCTCTAGAGTCACAAATGGAAGAAGTTTATGTCCTCTAAATATTGCCCTGCTAGCTGGTCTTCATGTATCAAGTCCAACTGCCAGGCACTTGTAACCTCTTATTATTTTAGTGTATATGTCAGTAAATATCTTATCCTGCCAGTTCTAACAGGGTTAGAGCTTGGCAAAACACATTCTAAAATAGCATTTGTTCATCGTCCAAAATCAAAATATCCCGATCAAGCTGCTCTTAAATATGGCCATCAGCTTTCTATGAGGCTGCTTATAAACCAGCTGTCTAAAGCATATTATTTGCACTAAAGTGGATGGTTTGTAACTTGGCCAAAATATTATCTGTTTATTACCTGTATTTCTGTCTCCTATAAGGTGTAGCTCTTATGTGGTGTGGGTTCCCTACTTTGTTAAAAGTACTGGTTGTGGAAGTTCTTACTGTATTGGTCCTAAATGCTGTAAATAAGGTCTGAAATCATTGTGGTAATGCAACCCTTTTAAGTACTGATTTATCCATATTATTGACTAAACAGTAATTCTCTGATTTTCTTATGGTTTAATAATTATTTGGGTTAAGAGTGGATTCTTAATGTTGTTTATCTTTTCACCTTACTTAAAATATAGGCCGTGGATCACTGCTAGGTTCAAATGTTTATTTAAATAATTGAGAAACTAAATCAAATAGCTCTACTTCATGGCAGTGTACATAAACACGTCTGTCACACTGGTATTTGGGACAGCCTCAAAAACTGGAGCAGGGATCTGCTCAATTGCTCCAGCAATACTTTTTATGGAGTGTGCTTTCTCAGCGTTTGTTTGTAATTATTTGTGCTGCTAAAGGGAGGCGCTGGAGACGTTTACTGAAGGTGCTGCACCCTAAACTTGCAGTTTTCTCTCTTAGCACCACCTCATGCAGTGAAGGTGTTGGGCCAGAGGGGTGGAAAGCAGCTCTTTTACCACACCCTTTGCAGCACGGATTTAGGAGGGGGTGGTATTCTTTTAGTGCCAGGAAGTAAGAAAGAAAGAAATGCTATCTTTAAACAACTTTTATTCCTTTCTTTCAGCACTGAAGTGATGAGTCCCATTTAATACTTCATCAGGGGATGTTAGAGTATTTTCCTTGGCTCAGATGGAGGGAAGCTCGGCAAAGCTTGCACGGGGAAGGGAAGGAATCTCTCTCCCTTGTGCTGACAGGAGATAATTTCCAGCAATCGTGATGAATTGGTGTGGGCTCAAACTGCAGGTTAGGCTGTAAATGCTGGTTTATTACCAAGCAATCATGGTGATGATTTTCCCCCTTGATCTGTGAGTCCACTCAAACAAGGCAAGATGAGAACACTTAGTGCAAGATAATATAACCAGTTATATATACTTGTTTACAAATTTTTTGGAGAATCTGAAATGTGAGAAACCTTCTTCTGAGATGTTTTGTTTTTTCTCAGAGGGACTAATTATTTCCTCAGAGTTAGTAAAATCCGGTCAAAACCTGACTTCTCTGTCTTTGTTGGAGGGTGAACAAAATTCTAGGGATGTTTTCAAAAGCTTCCTTTAACAGAGTTTTCTGAGATTGAATGATGGTAATGCGTTTAGGGACTGGTAATTGAAGATAATTCCAATGAATTAGACTTTGCAGATGTTAATGATATGCTAGAGGAAGTTGGCTTATGAAGATCTATGCTGTGCTCTTTTTTAGTCTTGATCTATTGAATAGCTTCTGTAATTGTCTAATACATATTCTGGCAGTATTTGGGTTTTTTAAGTATTTGCAGCCTGAAGAAACCAGCCTGTGAATTTTCAGGCAGCAAATATGATTAATTTAAATACCAGTACGTGAAAATAATGTGCTTTTCACAGTAGCATCTGCAAGAGATGTCTAACTTTGCAGATACAGTTTAAGTAATCTGTCCTGGCTTGACTATTTTTGTGGATGAATATTCGTTCAAAACTCTAGTCTCAACCTATTACAGGAAATATTTTTTATTCTGAAGAATCAGCAAAAGTCGCTCTGGTGTATTCCATTTTCCCCACTGCAATCAGGACAGCTTTGGTGAAAGAACTTGCAAAAAAAACCCCTGCTACTAGCAATTATGTCCTGATAGGATTATTCTTTCACCATCAGCCCTGGACATTGCCATTCCTTCTGCAGGAAGGTGGGATTGGTGCCATTAATCCACTTGGTTATGCATTAAGATGTTTGCTGATGACAGCCTTGATTTTGTTTTATTTTCTTCTTCTACTTCATAGAGACAGAGGGAAGAATCTGTTTAATTCAGGCGGGAGATAACATTCAGGGTCAGCATGGTTTAAAAACTCGAGGATCTTTTAATAGGATATTCCAAGCTGGACCATAGCTCTAGCTCAGGCCAGACTGAAGTTTGTACCTATCTGACCAAATCAGTGAGTTTTCTTGTTGAAAGTCATTACTTGCAGCAATGTCAGCCCATAACAGCATAACTGCATGCTGGCCTGAGTGATCTCTGTCCCCATGAGGTTTTGAGTTTTGTGCTTTTGTGGTGACTTGGTTGTTAGTTTTTAGTTTTGAAAGCTGTTAGTGCTTGCTGGCTTGCCCTTTACCTAATTTTGGGTGTTGAACCTGCTATTTGGAGATGCAGGCAGGCCTACGTCTTTGCTATGCTATGCAACTGCTTCTTAGCAGTTATGTTTTGGTCCCAGTTATGTTTTCCATTAGCTCTGAAGGCTTCTCTACTGCTATTTATGCACATACCCCCTTAGCTATTCACTTGTTTAATGCATCTGTATTAATAAACATGAAGGTAATGTGAGCATATATGACTGTTTTTACCTATGAGTAAATCAAAATACAAGTTAAATCAGATAATGCCACCTCTCCAGTTTAACAAAATGAAGTATTTCCTACTAAAAACAGCAGCAGCCGTGATTTAACAATGTAATCTGATCTAATATTAGTAACAGGCTGTGCCTTTAGGGAGCAGTATAATATCCAATCCACTGAATAAAGTCTGTCTCACATTAAATTCTGGATCCCTCTTAAAAAGATGGCTTCCCAGAATTGTTTCAGTAATTGCATAAAGACCCATGATTTCCTATGTATTTTTCCCAGTAATGAATGGAGAAATTATGTTGGCCCCCAAAATACAAAGAACGATGAAACAGTGCTGTTCTCCCTGATGTCACAACCACCTTCACCTCTCCACCTTACCTCTTGAGTTTTCTATTCCTCCTCATGTGTCCAGGCAGGAAAATTCCCATCAGGGGAGTTTGTCATGCCCACATTGCCATCTGTGACTGCATCACCACATCTTCAAGCAGGAGCCAAAATCTTGCTCTTGGTCATTTTCCAAGTAAGCTGTGAGGGGGTGGAAAGAGGGTCCCAAGAAAGCCAAGGGGATTCTAGTCAAGGCCATGCTTTATGGAAAGAAAGAAGCAGGAAATCCTATGGAAGATTTAACTTAGGCAGGGCTGGAGTTTGTAAGCCTCTGTGTGTCAGGCTTTAATAATTTCTGGAATTTTGTATACATACCAATGAAAGGGTGCAACAAGTCTTCATTAACCCTTCCAAAATCAAACTGTTCACACCCTTCCTTCTGTGTGTTGGATAGTGGTTTGGATATTTATTTGTTGGGGGAGTAGAGGATGTCAGATGTTCAGCATTAAGAGTAGAAAAGCTGCCAGCATCATCTGTGTCTCTTAGATGAATTTGTATTTGAAACATTGTGTTTTGGCTTAAACAGCAAGGCAGAGGTTGTAAAAGACATCAACTGACTTACAGTGTGTGAAGAGTCCTGAAGGCAGACAAAAGTTTGTGTTGGAAGAAGTGGGAAAAATGCTGTTTCTCCATGTGAGGTGGATTGCTTCATATTGTTTTAATTCACAACGTGCTGCAGAATGACTTACCCCTGCCCAGACCTTGCTTCTGTGGCCTAAATTTTGTGGTAGCTTCAAAAGTAGGTCATGATGTAAAAGCACTGTGCTGCTTCCAGTGGCTCTTTTCTCCTTCTTCTTTTTTTTCTTTTCTTTTCCAAATCTCAGGTTTCCAGATGAATTTGCTGAGAATCTGATGTGCAGTCAGTGCTAGTCATATGGTTGTTTGGGCGCAGTGTCCTTGTAGAAGAAGCTGGTTTATGCTGTTGTGTTTCAATGCCTTTGATTACCAAAATGATTAATTAGATGTTAGGAAATGTCAAATGTGGTTCTTTATTGCACCCAGTTAGCCGTAACCTTTTTCCTTTGGCAGGTTTTTAGTGATTCACAACAGGCCAGTCCAGTGTAATATAAAACTGTTTTAAAATGAGAGGTTTTGACTTTCAGGATCTGAGAGTAACATAGCTCATGTGTGGGAATGTTGTTAAGCAATACATGATATAACTGATTAAAAAAAAAAAATATTCCTGAACAAGTGTAGTCTTCACTCTCTGATGGGGTTAGTATCGTTCATACAGTAGCTAAAAAGCTTTCCATGTTTGCATTTAGCTCTGTCAGAAGTCTTAATGGGAATTGAAACAACTGCCTGCCTATAATTACTGCCCTTTTGCAACAAAGACCTTATGACTCACCTATATAGCAAGTCATAGAGTTTGTCTACACCTTTATGATGGAACAACTTCATCAGATCACGGAAGGATACAGCCTTTCCCCTGAACTTTGAGTAGGGTAGTTGAGCACATTTATCCATCTGGGCCAAAACCTCCAGTTATGTGTTCTAGATGCTTTGCTTCCTAGTGCAGTGACTGAATACTTGAGTATTGACATGGGCCAAAAAAACATCCCTTGTGGCCTGTTCTGTTACTATAAACAGCTGCTAATTATTAGCAACAGAGCTGCAAAACTGCCACAGGGAAAAGAGCTGCCTTTTGGCCAAGCAAGTGGTGTTCTGCCTTGCATCTGGCAAGTACAAGGAGAATACATGAGAGCTCTCCCAGGATGCCTGAGGATCTTCCTGCCTTCTTCACAGCAGGTGTCTGGAGCTGGGCAGATGAGTTTGCTTTTTGACCTTGTAGCTGCAGGACCCACCGGCAGCTCCTTTCCTCTGTGAGCTGTGATTTCACACTGGCTTTGGATATCGCTGCCCAAAGGGACACTTCCAGCCGCTCCTGTGCCTCCCTCCTGTTACGATGGTATGGATCCCTGCAGCCAGATTTTTTTAAAAGGATTTCTTTAGCTGCTTGGACATGTTTTTGTCAGCTTAGTTTTCAGCCTGGATCAGTTACAGTGTTTGGTTTGCTGGTGTGGCTGCTCAGGAAGCAGTGGGAGTAAGGAACCAGGGGCAAAGAAAAGGAAGAACAGACTGGTGCTCTTAGAGGAAGTACTTGTTTACACCAGCTTAAAGTGATTGAGAAATCTAGAATGTAAGCAGTGGAATAAGCTGGTAATGTATTTTATATGATGGTAATGTATTTTATGTGATATTTCTTTACAAAATCAGTTGCCTGATCTTACAGAATAATTCTTAATGTATTTTGAGAATGGACAAGGCTTTGTAAGGTGGTACAGCCACGCTTGCTGTGGGATTGAACGTTAGCCTTGCCTTTAAGAACTGCTCTTTTACAGCAGCATTCTCTTTGTTGGTGTGATGGAGCACAGAGCATTTGAACTCAAAACACCAGCAATTATGGTTGGACAAAAATCATTTTGCTCTTGAAAAGGCACAAGCCCATACGACATGTCCTTTCACAAGCCAGTACAATGCTGAAACAGAACTCATTGTCCACATTGCATTGAATTTTGGAGGGAATAATAAGGGATGTTTGTCTGCAACATGGTAGAAGCACTCAGCCAAACATTTATTTAGCCTGAGGAAAAGACAGATAAACTCAGAATGCCTTACTTTCTAATGCTAATATTAAAGCTAAACTTAAATATGTCTAGATAACTCTTCAAGATATGGCCAGATTACTTGAAAACCTGAGCATAAACCAACTTGGCAGAAAAGTATTTGACAAATAAATGGAATGACTGGGCACTTACAGGCTTGTCAGCCTGACATGATTCACAGGTGAAATAGTGTGCTTGCTAGCATGGATGTCTGTGGGATGCATTCCTTGAAGCATTGGAGGATGGTAACTTGTAAGGCCTTGGGAGGAACAAAAATCTTCTCTTAGACTGGCAGCTTCTGCAGTCTCTTTTTTCCCCAAGTAAACATTTGAATATTTCATTAAAAAGTACACTTGGGTGTTTTTTGTTGTTTGGGACTTCTTGATGTATTGAGCAGGATGGATCACTGACAGCTAATGTGACGATGACAACTGTGACCAAAATTATTGAAGCCTATTTAAATTCTGTAGTAACTGATTAATTGATTCTTAGCTATTTCCCCTTGTGAAGGTACTGGTAAACAAGGACAAGTCATTGTATGCAGTGATGGCTCAAGGTGTCTTTTCATTCTTCCTTCCTGCCTCAAGAAGGTAAAATTCAATTAAACCTTAGAATCTTTGAGTTAGAGTATTTCTGACGCCATTAGAAAGTAATTCCTGTGAGCAAAACTAAATGCAGCACTTCATGATTTGAGACAACTTTGGTCAGTCTGTATCCTTGCATGTAGAAAAGAGTTGTGATAATGGAAGAGGCAGATCTTGTAGACAGCAGATAACTACATAAATGACTGGAAGTAAATGCAATAAACTTCAAAGAAGAGGATGAGTTAAGGGGTAGTTTATCTCTGTTCAATCCTCTCCTTTTTTCCTTAGCTATTTAGTAGTGCTTGGACAGAAGTGTTTCCACTGTTTTCAGTTTGCTCGTTCCAGTTTTTCATAGGCTGTGCTTATTTTTACCATTGTCTTGGGTTTTAAAATTATTACATACCACCTCTTCTGAGATTGTTTCTTACACTAGTAAGTGCCTGAAGGAATGCCCAATGGCTTTATAACCATTTATAGCTCTGAAAACTTTGAAATCTTCTCATGGTCTCCAGTTGGGTCAATTTAATTGTTTTCTACTTGCCAAGCTTTATTACAGCTTAAAAAAAAAAAAGTGTGTGATTACCTGAAACGTGCTGTGTACTCTACAACTTAGTCATATGCTTTGGCACTGGTTCAGAAATTCTAGTTACTTATCAAACAGTGCGTTCCAATTCCTTGTTAGCAAGAGAGATCTGGAAATATGCATCAAAAATAGTCCAGTCTTAAAAGATTTGGATAGGATGACTGTTAACCTCATTTTATTTTGGTATTGATGGGTGTGCTACCAGTCTGCTGACCTCCAGATGGTGGCATCACAAATGCAGGAACACTGCTTGTCAAACTCCCAAGTCCTGAACTTAAAAACACACTGAGATGTGTGGTAGAAGTCATTTGCCCAAGGCATCCTCTTGTATAATTGTGTAGCACGAGCTCTTTGTGCATCCTAAGCATCATAGTGCTGCCTAGGGAAAAGAAAACCATGGAATTTGGGCTACAGATATGTCCTATATAACACTTCCTCTTCTTTGGCAAACCCTGAGAAAAGGCAATGATTTTCCTTTGCTTCTATGATGGTCCACGGGCTCTGTCTGTTAACAGTACCTTTTTGAGGCTCAGGATTATTGACTTGTCAGGCCTGGAACGTGTTTTGTGTTTGACACAGTCATATTATGCCTCAGTAGAAGGTAGGTAGTAAAAGTATAACAGATAAGATTAAAAGCAATTCAAGAAGCTTTAAAAAATTTTGCTTACAGACTAGGTTTTGGAATATATTACTCACCTGTTTTGTTGGAATATTAACTATTGCTTTATAGGTTTTTGTCATTGCTAAAACATGACCAAAGGTCAGAGTAAAATGTGCAGTTAAGCAGACAAAGAGCCAGGGTCATCAGTCCCCTCCTCGCATAAACACGCAGCAAGATCAGAAATATTTCTGTGTCTTAAGTTCTCTTCACACCCAACCTATGTACAATGCCCAACAAGAATCTCTTCCCATGGATGAAATTTTTCATTGTACTCCTTTATTTGTAGTTAGTTATGAAAATGCCCTTGAAAACCAGCCATGAAAAACAATTAGTGCTGGGTGCAGACATCAGAGAATTCTGCATTGGTATTTTAGTCCAGCTTTTCTTCAGGTGCCATTTACTTTGGAGTTCTTTGCTGCATAAAAGCCTCTGTTATATTTACTTCCATCAGGTAAATTAATTTGTCTCCCTCTTTGAGGAGAAAGAATGCCGCTATTCAAACTTGCCAAATTCAAAATGAACTAGGAAAAAAGCAGTAGCAGAATATATATCAGTCTAAAATGAACATGAACAAAACTGAGCAGGGCTTAGGAAAGAGCTGAAGACCTTTCTGAGGCTCTTGTTTTTCTCTGGCTTTTGTATGAGGCGTACACTTGGAGTCACATGAAAGTGCTGCAGGAAGTCTAACGTTATGCTTACCACAAAATTGACATAATGGAACAGTAATTCTCTGTTCTTTTAGATAAAACCTGTCGATTGTGCCTCCTCCTATTGCACTTGAACACTGTAACTGCATTTTCTGGCATGTTTAAAATATGCTGTTCTTATCTGTGTCAATTACAGCTTCAAAGTCTACCTCCATCTACCACCCATTACTCTGGCTCTTAAATTATCTGATCACTCCCCATCATCTTCCACTTCAGAAATAACTTTTTCAGTCATCCTTTAAGAGCCTTGCTCAAATGGGCTAAATCTCAGATATCCTCTTTTGTCCTGGCTCTTTATCCTTTCCCAAGACGAATCCTCCTGGCTTGCTGTCATCCTCCTTGCCATGTGCAGGCTGCCCCAGTGCATCACAGAATATTCTGGAGTGATGAACTGCCTTCCTCTCAGTGCCTCATCCTGGAACTGAATGTGGAGGGAGGTGTTTAGGGAAAGGGAATCAAATCCTTCACAGGAGGGGAAATCAGGTGTGAAGAAACAGTAGAGACTTTAAAGCCGAATTTTGCAGGAGAGTAATCCATGACCCTCAGTCTATAATGCAACATATATGTTCTGCCGATTTTTGGATAATAAGAGCTAACGTGTGTACTTGAAATTCTAGTGAATGTCATGATGTATGAGTCTGCCAGCAGTTAAACACTTTATGACTAGTCTGTTATTAAAATAATTGCTCCTACTCTGGAACATGTATTTTGTAGGCTTTACTCACTCAGAACTTGTGTTATGTAAGGTGGATGTGTTTTTTTAATACACAGAGTACTTTACATTTATGATAAACTACTTACATCTTAATTTCTGTTAATTCTGAGTGGGTAGAGAAGTGCTTTCCAAGTCTTTTTTTTTTTTTTTTTTTTTCCCCCTGAGCTATTTAATGCTTATAGAAAAAACCTTGAACTTAAAACTTGGTTTCTAGAACTAGTTAGTTACAGTAAGGTATTTTAACTTTCTCATGGAATTTAAAGGTTTGTCCAGCTCAAAATAAAATTTTAGTGTTAGTTTGTTGTTGAGGCGATCCAGTGTGAGAATTCCAGTAATCTTGGGAAGCTTGGAAGAAGAAAAGATGTGGACCAGAAAAGATGCTATTGAATTGAACAAAATATGTACAATAAACAGCTTGAAGGAGGGCGTCAGCAGGAGGGAGTGCTCGAGATGGTCTTCTCATGATGCACTTTTAGTAGAACAGTGTCTCAGGTCGCACCGAAACAGAGCTGCTCTTGTGATGTGCTTTAAACACAGAACATGACATCTGTTTCCTAAGGCTCAGTTTTAGGCTCACCACTTAATGACCTGGTGTATGCTCAAGCCCACAAAGCGTTTTTGTTGCCACAACTGAAGAGAGGGAATTGCAGCATGGGAACTTCTACTTTGCTGCCAGAGCCAGCATTTCATGAAACCATATCCCTGAGGAGTTTTGTCCTGGGGTCACAGCTCAGTCACCCTGTGTGCAGAGATGTAAATATGCATCCTTCTAATATAAACTTCATGGTGTCTGACTTTTTATAAGGTGCTTAGTTTTCTTCTAAGTGCTTAAACACATTTTGATTGACATGGCGCAGTATTTGTACATCTGCTTAGATTTTGTCTATGGCACAAAGGAGGGGAAGGTACAGAAGAAACTTGTCTTACCTGGTTAGAATATATTTTAGTAATTTTGATGTGGAATATATCGTACCATTCTGCTTTCACAAATTTCAGCAGCCTCATAGGAGTTGGGAGTAAGATGCTCTGGTCTTCTGTGCAGAAAGAACATGAATTCATATGCTGTGTATATCTTCATTAAAGTTTAAATATGTTAATATCAATCCTTAGTTATATTCATCACAGTTTATTTTGCTCATGCTTCCTTGAGAAATATTTTCAGTATAAAATGGTGTGATAGTTACTGCAAAGTAACTTGCAGCTTCCAAAAGTCTAAATGGAGATGTCTGTGTGACCATGGTAATTGATGAATCATCTTCCTGGCATAGAACTGGAATATCCTAAGCTTTTTCTGAAATGCAACCTGCTTTAAATTTCCCAGAATTTAGTCTTGTGCTCGGTGTTCTGAGGATCTTGGACAAGTACCCTGACATTCTTCTGTGGCTTTGTGTGGGACCACAAACCAGAGGAACTGGAGTACAGTAAAGCATCATTTAAATACAAGGCACAACTGCTTTTCAATGGAAAGTGCAGAGGTAGGAGGGAACGTGGAATAAAGGACCCTATGCTAGGCAAGGACAATGGAAAGCATGAAGCAGGAAATAGGTTATATGGTTAAGGGGGGGGACACAATATCCTGAAAAATCCTATTGAATTTTTAAATGCTTGCTTTTTGTTGCAGATTAATCAGCCACTCGATGGGGATTAACAGTGGAGCACCTCTTTGTGTCGCCTTTCCACCTCTGTGTAGCACGAATAACAACTTCAGCACTTCTTCAATAATAATTATGAAACTGGTATTAACTGAATGGCAATTATGGATTTTTAACTCTAACTCACAGTAAACCAGCAAGCCATATGTTGAAATTCCTACCAAATAGCTTTTCATTCTTAATGTCTCATATGTATACAAGAAGTTGCAAGATTACCTGTTTGTACAAGAGGAATAAAAGCATTGCTTGCCTGAGGAACAGAAGCTGAAAGAGAAGACGCCCTAACTTGTTTGTGGAGTTATGGTAGTATTATTTATAGAGCTATAACAAATATATATATATTTTTATGGTAATGAAAATGGCTCCTCAGAATGCTGACTCGGAATCTATGCAAGTTCAAGATTTACCTGTGGCACAGCTTCAGAAACCAGAAAACAAGGAGAATGAAAGTAGGGAGGAGACCATTAGTGAAGGATCCATAGACCGGATACCGATACGCCTGTGGGTGATGCATGGTGCAGTAATGTTTGGCAGAGAATTTTGTTATGCCATGGAGACAGCTTTGGTAACACCTGTATTGTTACAAATTGGTAAGTAATTATTATTTCTGTGAGTCAAAGCTTTCTATGTATTTCTGCATTGATTGAAGCCAGGCAAAAAGTGAAGATGCGTCTGCCAAGTGAAGGTACGCAAGGTAAAAAAGAGTTTGGGTTTTTTCCTTAGTGTCTGTAGCACAGATTCAGCTGTGTGATCATGTTTAAATGGGAAGCCCTTCTACATGCATTCATCTTCTAATATTGCTACCCTCTGTAAAAAATGTAACCTGATTTAATTCTAAAATTCTATACTGCAAGGTAAGTGTTCTCAAAACTAGAAACCGTACTGGGGTATGAAGGATTGCAGTGAAGCATTTTTTAATTTCTGGAGAAATAGTTCAGGTTGGAGTACTTTAGAATACCTAAACAGTTAAATAAATTATTTTTGCCAGTGAACTACCACTTATTTCTAACCACTAGAGAGTCTTGTTTTGTGTGATTAATCCACAGTTTATAGGATACAAATACACATGAATAAACTATAATACCAATAGCCTTAGATGATTATGGGGGAATGGTGGGGTTTAGTGGGGTAGGCAGTGTTAAATTTCATGGTGAGTATTGTCATTAGGTTTCAAATAAACTGATCACGTTATTAACGGTAATCTGATGTTACTGTTATCAAATGCAGAAATTTGTCAATCATATCAGAAAATATTAAACAACACGAAATGACAATGCCAGACTGAGTGAGGAGTAAACCAACCATGTGTGTGCACTGTATAATTGTCTATATATTTGTGTATTATATGTTTGTTTTGGCTTACCTGTGCAGGTTGGCTTACCTTACAGCTTGCTCAGCTGTGGCCAAACAGAAGCACTCAACCAACTAAATAATAATGTTCAATGAATACTATTTACAACACTGTTTAAAAATTTCCCGGTTAGCATCTTGAATGAAACACATGGGCAGGGATTGTTTGTTTGACATGAGAAAAAGGCATTTTAGATTCAACTTGTGATGTACAAATCCTTTCATGCAGTCTTTCTGCCGTTAAAAATGTGTTTTCATATGAAATTGCTACTTGGTTTATTTTGAGTGAATAATCAATGCAGTTAGTGCCATGGGAGATGCTGATGAATTAAGCCTCTATGTTTTCCTGAAAATTTTAATTTTTAGAGCTCCTCAGATGGTCTTCATGGATCTATTGTTTGCATAGTTAAAACAGAATCTAAAAAGCTCCAAAAAACCAGCTTTTCTGATCAACCTGACTTGCTAAATAAAGCACATACAGCTTCATCTAGGAATGTTTGTAATATTCATAACTTGTTCTGAGATTTTCCCTTTTGGGTAAGTTGAGATTTAGAGGCTTCAGTCTCTTGTACTGGCAGCACTGATTCAGTAATTGTCTACCATAAACTTAAAAACTTGCGTCCTGCTTTGCATGGAGAAGATCCCTGGTTTTGTAAGTGACGTTTTTGTTTGCTTTGTTTGTGCTGGCATTTGGATGATTAAAATGTATGGCTGGCTAAACTGACTTTACCTTACCATAGGGTAAGGTCAGACAGTATAAATAAACCATTCTCTTAATTACTGACCCGTCTTCCAGTTTACATTTCTTTTGTGAGCTTTTGTAGCTGTTTCCTTCAGATAATTGAGAAATACCTCTTTCCTTCCTTCCCTAACCCCAGTGATCAAAATAACGTTGGGATTTGGGGGAAGAAGAGGGCTCCCATTTCTAGAAAAGCTGCAAATTGACAAAGCGATGGTCAAAGTCTGTGGGAATGCAGCAATGATGTTCCGAGCCACAGAGACGGAAATGGAGGGAGCAGTTACAAATGTTAATGCTTTGGGAGCTAATTGAAATTTTTCTGCTTGCCTCCTGTGCCCTGAACAGGGCTAAAAACAATGTTGGATTCACTGAAGGGTTAAGTTATTCACGGGTGACTTATCTGGCCTCTTTGTTAATTACCTCTTACATGGTTCTGTTTACCTTTATCAGCCTCAACATCTGTCTGCCTCAGCATGAGCTATATTTATTCCTCACTGGAGGGGGTTGCAATATAGCTGTTGAACTGATGTAGTATTCCCTTTGCTTCTTGTGTTAGTAAAAGCAAAGATCAATTTCTGTGAGATTAAATTGGTTCAAAACTATATTTGAGAATTGGCACCTGGGGAAGTGTGGTGACTCAACCAATTTTGCTTATAATACACTGAAGAACAAGAAGCCTTTTGGGGATCCAAAAAAAAAGATGACTCTTCACAGAGTGTGTTGAATATTAACAATTAAACTTTACAGTGTGTGCTTGTGCTTTTTTGTACCTGGGAAAACTTTGGTCGCTGAAATAATCTGAGATTCTTATCAGATACCACCATGAAAACTTAGGAACATTAATATGGTGTTACACACCCTCTGCTTGCAGGTATTTGACTTTCTTTGCAGTTTGAGTACCCTGGATCAGAGGTGTAGTTATGATTTGGCAGATGACCAACCTGTCCTGCTTGTTCTGTAACCCACAAGATTTTATCAGCTGAAGGAGATGGTCACTCAGATGGTCCCTTTGCAGTTCAGTGGCAATTGAACTCGTGTTTAAATTTCCTGATGTTCTGAAATCTTAGCAAGAGAACTCAAAAGCATCAATGAAAGCTCTTTGACGCAATGCATGCTGTGAATTGGAAAGGTGCTGAAGCACCAGGTTACTGCACCCCTACTGAAGTTCCGATTTCTGACTTGAATCATTGTCTCTATTGCTATAATTGATGTTATATTGCTAGGTCAGAAATGCAGCTGGAAATCTATAACAGCCTTGTAGTTATAACTGGGCTTTGGTAGCCTAGCAACAAATACAAGCCAAATATATATCATATGGGGTTTTTTTTAAATTCCAGCTTGTTCTTTAATTTCTCAGTATCTGCAGCTTAAGAATTCAAAATGAAGTGGTGAACTTGTTGAGAATTCAAACAATGTAAAATAATGCCACATATGAGAATTCCATTCAGAGGCCAGATGAAATTATATTAGTTGACACTAGCAGAAGTTATAATCTCTAAAGATCTCTATTAACCTTTTTGGTTAACAGTTTCTCCCAACCAGCATTAAATTTTATAAGAAAATAAGCTTTCAGCACCTTCAGAACTTAAGTTTTACTTCTTCATGAGTCCAAGGGTTTTGAGAAACTGAGTGATTCATGTTATTCTTGAGTATTAACACTGCTGTTTGATTCCCCTGCACATAAACTGCATATTCCATAGGAGCAGGAGGAGGAGGCCTTTGTCTTCTGAAACATCTGGCATTTAATGCTTCTTATCTGTGAGAGGGAATTAAAATCTCTGCTATTGTTTATAAATGACAGTGTATTTTCTTCCATCATTAAACTTGGCTTCTAAGGATTAAGCCTCTAAAATCATCCCCATTTCATAAGTTCATGGGAGATTTAGATACATGATAAAATTATTTTGCACGGGATTTTACTTGGATAAAAGCAAAAGGAGGAGAAACCAAAGACTGGTGTGGTGTAAACTTGGAGAAACTGTTCTTTGAAGAAACTTTTTTAGTGAAATCACAATACATTAATTCTGTTAATAACACTTTAAACCATTAATAAATGCATAGCATGGTAGTTTCAGATTATTTCTGTATTAAAACTAAAATTTTGTTTGAATTAAAGATGTAAATCAATTTTAGTTCTTCTGGAAGGTGGGATCCATGTACCTGTTAGGACTATGGAAGTAAAAAATCTGTATTTTGTGGCTTGGGGTGGCTGCTACTTTTCAGCATGAAGAACTCACTGTCTGACTAATGAGTAGTGGTAGCTGTAAACATGAAATTTCACATTTTATATTTAATATGATAAAAGCTTTGTCAAGCCTTTACTGTCGCTTCAAAGGCTCTTTCAATGCTATTGAGTTTTTTATGAATAGTTAATAGGCACAGAAGTGACTGTCAGCACCAGGGCTGTTCCTCATTCTCCTGCATAAATTAAATATATTGCACTGATGCTCTTTAAAAGTGTCTATGTACATTTACATAGTTTCATAAGGAGACATAAGGAAAATGAGTTTACATGTGCTGCTTACCTTTATAAAGGCACTTAAATTTAGGTATGTTTGTCTGGTGTGCTGCAGGAATAGCTGTGGTTTTTATGCATTTCATATCTGAGTGCCTCTCTGTGATGGCATCACTTTGTTTTACTGTGAGAGTTAATGGGCTCTTGTAGTAAACATTGGCTAGTCTAACATTAAATATTGAAGTTGGCCATTTTAAGCTTAACCTTGAGCATTAGTGTTTTTAGGCAATAACATTGAAGAATAGAATTTCTGAAAATTGAGTATTTCACTGCTAGTTATTAGATTTTACTAAAAAGAAAGGCTGAGTTGCACAGAGCAGAATACTATAGATTATTTTTGTTTGAAAATTATTTCTCTCATTAGATCATATGTTTAGGAAAGCTGTTCAGGGGATTGGGTTGTTATTTTACAGCTAAAGCATTTAGATATAGTATCTCATTAAAAAAATAATTATCAAACATTCAAAATTCATCCAGCCTAAAGCTTAGCAGACTGCGCATAAAGATCTTGAAAACTAGTTCATGTGAAATTGCCAGTATGGAAAAAGTGTGTTAAGCAATAATTCAAGCTGCTGATTCTGAGAAATCTGTGGTAGCTGAGAGCTCATTATGCAGAAGAGATTCAATATTCCTGAGTGAACTCTTTTAGTTTGCAGTAGAGACTCTCTCCATTGAAAGGTAGTGTTGATAACCTGCCTGAGAAGAATGCTTGTAGGTAAAGGGAGATCATGGAGATGTTATTTAGAAACCAAGCATGAAATGTTAGAGATGAATTGGCTCCTAGGTCTGTTTCTTCAAAGGAATTAAGGTATCAATTGCTGACTCAATTCCATGTGGAAGCATAGAGCCTTCCTAAGGCTAAGCCTGAGATCAAAGGAAATCTAAAAACCTGAAAGATCTCTTGGGGAAGAGGGGAGCAAAGGGTTGGATGGGCTGTTAGAGGCTGCCTATAATTTAAGTGAAAAGGAGCTGAGTGGCTGGAAAGCCTCTTGCAGATGGAGGAAGCTCTTCAACACCAAGCGGCAGAGTCTATTTCAGCTCAGCTCGAGTAGTTGAGTTTGTCATCTCTGCCAGAGGTTACATTAAGGTTGTGTATTTTTAACTGCCTTTCTGCAAAGCTGTCCTTTCTATTTCAGCTGTGTCCTACCTTACCTTGTCTTACCACAAAGAAACTGAGTCACTATAGCCTGTCCTTTGACTCCCAGAGTTAAATTCCTCTTCAGTCCAGCTGCATCCATGCTCCCAGGCATGGCTGCATTTGATGCTGGGAGTGACTTGAAGGATCTGATTTTCTCTTTGGAGGAATTAATGGCTTGAGAGCTGACCTGTATGGAGAGGGCTGTAACACAGCTAACCTGAGGGCAAGAATTGAATATACAGTGGATCCAGAAAACCTGGAGTAATAAACAATTAAATCCTTTTTTCAGCCTCGTTAGCTTTAGTCTGTAAGATCATGTAAAGTTTGTATTCACATCTCATGTGGTAGAATGTATAAGACTGCAAATACTGTGCCTGAGGCACATGTTAATCGCTCTATAAAACCTCCCCACTCATCTTTTTTTGCTTATTGACTAATTTTATGCCCACTAAGGGGTTGTGTAAGACTAATTTTACTGTACTTTTTAAAAACTAACAAGCAAGTCAGGCTTTCGTATCATGTTTCACTCTTACATAAAATATCTTTTGACCTCGAAGCAATAGTAGCACAGATTTTGAATACAGATAGCCCTTAGTGGAAGGTTTGGTTAAAGATATATTTACAGCCCTTTTAAAAGAAAGATGCCATGGAACTGTTAAGATTTTTAATCCTTCGGGCAGTTTAGGAGCATGTGCTTTATTTCCATATGAAGGCAAATGCCATGTGGTTTGGCAGTTGTGCAATAGCTGTTCCTTACAGCATTTTTTATATCAATGTTCTGTTTTTCTTTAAATAACACTGGATCTGGCCTTCAGAGGCACCACTGATAATGCATGGCAGATTTTCAGCTGGGTAATGTGAGGATTCCTGCTGGCTCTAGGGTCCTACAGACTGTGAATTTGGATGAAAAGCCTTTCTAGGAGAGGGAAGTTGTGTGCAAATGGCTTCAGAGGCTTCTCCCATAGCATGAAATATGTTTCCTATTACTACTTACGAGTAGGTAACTTTTTGTTCCCTTTATTTGCTGAATTAGGTTTGCTGGAGAAGCTACTTCTAAAATAAATTAATACTTATTATGGTGCTGCTTTTTCCCATTCTTAAATCTTTGACAGAATTCCTTGAACTTTTAACTGTGTACTGTGGGAATGTTGATGTAGTTCGGGGTTTTTTTTTCCCTCTAGCATAAAGAATGTTAACATTAAAAACTGTTGAGTGCACACTCTTTGAATCCTCAGAAGTTTTCATTTTAAGAGTTTGTGTGGTCTAAGTTTAGAGCAAGTGACCAGTGTATGACACAAGAAATGTGAACAGGTCTGAAAACTGTGGGCTGATAGAAGCAGCACAGTGGAGGGTAAAGCAAACTGTAAAAATGCATGCTGTCAGCGAAGAGTGGAGGTTTAAAAGCAAATTTTGATTTCACTATCACCTCTGTTTTTCAAATACTTTTTTTCTGCAGCAATAGAATTTTAGTCTGTGATTTGTCAGAAGAGCTTGAAGCCTCCAGAAGTAATCACTCTCTAAGAAGGAAATGTACGTCTCTATCCTTTTGTAGCTGCTTCTTCCTACCTGTAAATATTTCCTGTCCAGCATGCTGCCTACTTTTTATCTAGAGTAGCCAAAGGTTAGGAGAGGCTAAACTGTTTGGTATGACTTAAGTGTACTTTGAGATCTCTGTTCTCCTTCTTTCCCAAATTACTTTTCTCCTAGCCAAAGATCTAGTAAAGCACAGAAATAAGGACTCATCATTGCAAGAAAGTAATAGTGGTGAACTGTGTATGGGACTATATTAAATTAAAGCATTTTTTAAAATTTTAATTTTCATATCAGCCCATAGCATTAAATTCTTTTTTTCAGAAGAATTTTTGTTTAATTAGAATTAAGAATTATTAGCAGGGTTTTTACATCTCTCTTATCACTGGGTCACCAAATTGCCTTGAAATCCTTTCCTTTCACACGTACCAGACCCATCTTGTTGTGAGACTCAAGGCAAACCTTTCTGCTGCTTTCAAGGGTGGTTCTAGAATAGAAATGAGTGCAGATAGGAATAAAGGAACTGCAGGATCTCTGGATTTTTATGAAGATGTCCTGTGAGTAGAAGCAGGGACAGACTTTGGCCTCCTGGAAATGTGCTAAAATTGAGTGGTTTTAAACACATATTTATGCAATGTCTTTCTTAGCCTAAACCCTTCCTCCTAATCTGCTTTCCACCCACATGCCCCACATCTCTTTATGCTTCTGTCTAAACTCCCTCATCTGGAACAGGATGTCAGGAGCCTTGAATGTACATGCCTGAGTTTTTCTGCTCAGAATTTGAGTTTGACCCTCAGCTCTGACCAAGAGGTAACTTTGCCATAGCGGTAACAGGTGAAACATGATAGTGCTGCCATGCTCCTTATTACAAAGTAATTGCTACCAGGGCAATTTTCCAGCAGGCAATTGCCTGTTCTTTACTGTAAAAAGAAACCTTTCTGCTCTTGGATGGGGTTCTGGTGGCAGAGACTTGCAGATGCAGAACTGAGATTTGGATGCCCAGCATTGGAACTGGCAACCCCACAGCTTACCTCAGTGGGTTTCTGTTGAATGTGAACTGTGAGACAGGTTATGAAAAGGGAATAGCTGGGACCTCCTTAGTGAACAGGAGTCTTACTTTTCAAGGAAATAGAATTAAAACCACTTTGGAAATGAAATGAGTGTCAGCAGGCCAGCTCGTAATGCTTTAATACGGGATTGTCAGAGCAGCAACCACTTGAGCTTTGTTCTCCTCAGTCTCCTGTGTGCTTGTTGCAGGAGTTTTTCTGTTGTGAAGCCCCTCTGGGACCCCATTTAATCATCCTCTTTTCACCAAACAACAGTTGGGAGGTTTCAGTTGTACTTCCTGAAGGCTGTTTTGCAAGAAATTATTGGAAATGCTTTGTGCTACTGATTCAGTTTGGTAATATTTAATACAAGTCCATTTAACTAAGTAGGGAAAATCCATGTTATGGATTGTCTGCATTGATTTGGATAAATCTCCTATAGCTCATGTAACTCCATAAACATCTTCCTCTCCTTGAAGACTTGAGTAGCTGGGTACAGAGCAGCCCAGATGCAGATTTTTCCAAAAATAGATGAACCCAACTCCGTTAACATTTGGTGATCTTCAGTTGGAACCTCCAGGTGAATTTTTTGCAATCTGGTAGATGCAGAGCATGTAAATGAAAGATTTTGAATCCGTTTCTATTATTTTTAGGGAATGGTGACTGCTGGGCTACAGTTTTCAACAGCAAAGTTAGGTGCCGTCTTTCCAGGCTTTTGGGAGTGCTCCATGTGAGGAGAGAGCTTCCACACTCCACTCAAAAATGTCTTAACACACTTCCAGGGCAAGAATACTTTTCCCCATGGAGGTGCTGATACAGGGAAGGATCAACAGAAAGGCTCAGTCCATACAGTGGCCTGGTTCTGTCCTTGGTATCAGCTTTGTCTCTGGCAAGTCTCCCATCATGAGGCAATGCAATTGCTTTTATTATGCCAGTACATTTTGTATGACTTCTGCTCCGATCATCTTCACCTTGAATTTCTATCCTCCCCTGAATCCCAGTGCCTGTTCTTTCTGGCTCAAGTGATAAACAGAGCTGAATCATTTTCTATGTGTTTCCTGTTTTTATCAGTTGTGCTGCTCTGTAAACAATGGTCTTTCAATAATTCAGTCTATCAGAATTGAGCTTTCCCCCCTCCCCCAGGATAATCTGCAAATTCCAAAAATATCCTGCTTTAAATGAGCTCTTGATCTGGAAGTGTTTTAATACCTCTTACAAATGTTGGACACTTCTAGAAAGTAAAGTATTTCTTTGGAGAACAGAGATCAAGTTCATGCCCTTAAGAGTTCATCTAGGTGGCAGGAAAATAAATATCAAATTACATATTCTAAAACTAGTATTAAACTTGGGCACTCTGGGAAAAATCTTCATGAATTAAAACCAAAGTGTCTCAGGTATTCAGATAAATGATTGTTTACTGGGGTTAATTAGTTGTAGTGGAGACAGTTGTGGTATTCATTTTGTTTTCTTTGCCTGATTTGGAAGGTCAGAGTCAGTGTCCGACCAAGCCAGACATTTTCTGGCAAAGAAGAGCCATTGCAGGCATACCTGCTGTCTTACATGGCCTGCATCAGGTGACTTCAAAATGATTGTTTATCATACTCAGCTGCAATTTAAACAATTTATGCAGCAATTGGATGTCACTGAAATATCTGATCTGCTGTTTTCTTTCAAGCTGTGGCAGAAAAGAAGAGTAGATGCACTGTACTACGCTCTTTTTTTCCTCCCCTTAAGCCATTATTCTGCAAAACTTTAACCAAATAAATTTCTGGTTGCTAGACTTTGGTGTCTGTTTATCACCTCTTTAGTGGTTCTGCACTACATGTGCTGTTTTAGCAAAAATGGTTTAGGTATTCCTGATATTAATGCATTTATAACACAGAACCCCAAGAATGGCTTGGGATCTTCAAGACCATCCAGTTCCATCCCCTGCCATGGTCTGGGAACCTTCCACTAGACCAGAGTGCTCAGAGCTCCTCCCAAGCTGGCCTTGAACACTTCCAGGAATGGGGCAGCCACAGCTTCTCTGGGCAACCTGTGCCAGGGCCTCACAGGGTAGAATTTCTTCCTAATATCCAATCCAAACTTACCCTTTAACACAAAGCAAATAATGCTTACTGACCTTAAATTACAGCAGAAGGGAACTCTGTCATGTGTATGAAATTAAAACAGAAATTCTTTCCTTTCCTTTCCATTACAACCAACAGAACTATGCCAGAAACACAGTTTTCAAGCCCAAAGTGGCTGACATCTCAGAGGTCCTGGCTAGACCTGTGGTGAGCAGCAGTGTTGACACCCCTTCTTCGGTGACTTGCTGAGTCCCCCCAGTGTGGTCTCACTGTGTAACAGTGGAGAAGCTCAAGAAGTGCGTGGGGGAGCCTTCAGGATATATGAGGTTGGCATGAGAAAATAAGATTATGGAATCAGTTAAAAGGCTGAGGGTGGTTCTTTCTTTGTGATTTAATTAAGCAATAGTCTACCAAGTGCTCCCCCTTCTCTGAAGCAGTCAAAGTCACACGTCATAAATTCTGTGCCAGGGACTCCATCAGTCTGGAGAGCAGTTAGTGTGTGCCAGAGGTTATGGAGATAATTGGAGAGGAAGGTTATTTTCCTGCGCTGTGTATTCCTATCCTGTTGATGTGGCAAATGTGTTTAAAATAAGTTTTCAAATGTTTTTGAGCTGTAACCTTCAGGAGAGGAGTTTGGTACAACTTTGTCAGGTATGAAAGGATTGCCAAATCTTGCAAATTGTTTAGGTTTGAATCTTAAAAATTATTCAGACTCTTCATTGGATGACTGAATAATGCTGTGTTGCTGCACCTGTAACTTTAGATATAGCTTGTATATATGTATAAATATATATACAAGTATATATATAATACATATATATAACATATAATAATAAATATATGTGTATATATATAACTTACTCCATTCTTTTATAAGTTTAAATGGCAAGAAAAAATTACATGCAGAGTGATATAAAAGAAAACTAGATCTCACAATATAATAAAAATACTTGTCTGGTTGTTGAAATAGAGTTCTGTTCTGCTTCCTCCCCAGTGGGGTCTAACTTTCCTAATTTGCACATTTGGAGAGAAAATGTTTGCCGTCTGTTGTGCTTGTCATGCTCTGGTTGTTTAACTTCAGGTTTTATTGGTAAACTTAATCTTCCACATGTAGCTTCTCTGACTGGGCAACATAACACATGTGAGTAAAGATCACATGTAAGGATCTGCAGTAAGAAGTCTTATTCATCTTGTATTATTACATTTTATTCCAGACTATCAATTCCTGTTATTTGGTGCAAAGGGACTCCATGGATCTCATTATCTTTCACATACAAATGCAGTTGTATAGTTTTTAAAAAGCTGAGTGAGGGTGGGGGAGCCACATCTCTGGGACACAGCGAGTGAGTTATTTGGAGTGATGCCTGAGACTCTGCTCTAGTTACTAAAATTTCCTGTGAGAGCAACTCTGTAGTATGACCCTGCAATCTCAAAATACTAAGATCAAGGGTTTTATCAATTAGAATTTAGAAGACCTCAATGTGAAAGCAGCTCTGCTTTTAAATCTCCCCTGTAAATGTATAGAATGTGTTTCATGTAAGTTAATGTTCAAGCCAAAACTTGCAAGTTAGGAAAGTTTGAAAGTTTGAGGCAGGTTCCATAACTACCATCACTGTCTTTTATCAGCCCCAAATTTTCATCTGAGAGGATGGTTTTCTATAATGCTTTACCACAAGGCAGGTTGGTAGTATGAATATCTACAGAGAAAACCCACTTTTTTTTTTTGGCAAGGGAAAATCCTCAGTTAACTCTGCCTGATAGTCCTCATCCTTATATCTAGAGATTGTTACAACCTCTAGTGAACTGCAGTGTTTATCCTGGAGCAATGTACGTGGAAAACTGTGCCTGCAAACTCCAACACGCTGTTCATTTGTTGCAGTAAACGGGGAAAGCACTAATAGGATTTCTGTTCCGCTTGATGTAGCTACATGAGGTATTAACCTCAATAAAGGCAACTGCGTAGAGGAATGCAGTTTCTCTTTAGGGGCTTAGGATAGGTTATTTGCAAAATTTGCCTGTTTGGGGGTTTTTTTTTAAAGCAAACAATGAATAATGAGTTAGGAGAATCAACACATTTCTTTATATATTCATTCATATACATCAGCAACACTTTTAAAACAGCAAATAATTTAAAAGCAAATGCGGTGTTACCACTCTCTGCTGACTTTCTGGTAGAGCTTCCTAGTAGCACAGTTGTGACCAAAATTATCCCAGGCAGAGTGTTTATTCCTGTCATAAACAAACCTGTGATCCAAAAGCTTTTAGAAAGTCCAGAAGGTTGATTTTTCGTGGTAACAATTAACAATACACTTTTTGTAAGCCTGTCACAGGAATGGTGCCTTTTTGGGAGGCTTTGAGTATTGAAAAGGGAAGTAAAGCACTTGGAGATTGCATGATATTAATGGCCTAAGGAGTGTAGGTAGGATCAATTCAGCTTTTTTGTTTTCTGGCAGTTTGAGGGGAAAAAAGCCTTTTGGAATATGAAATGTATATTGGGTAGCTATAACTTTTATTAGGTATTACTTTTTTTTCTGTTGGGTCAACCAGGGTGATTATAGAAGGAGCTGTCTGCACCACCTTCTGACCCTTTAAAAGGACTATAAAAATGTGATCCTAGCTGAAATGTAAAGATCAACTGTCTGGTCACTAATCCCCAGGAATAAAAAGGTTCTCAGATGGTGTCTGCAGGGGTATACAGGCCGAAAAACACCTCCTTAAGACACTGTTTTCATGTGACTTCCAAGCATGTATTCAAGTCTGAAAACTGGGGAAGGAAAGAATGATTTTTATCAATATGCAGAGACAAGCTCCTTGCATTTTACTCTTGAGCCTGGAAATGAACTATTTTCTTTGCTGCTTGCAATTCAAGGGCGCAAATATTGTGCTGACCGGATTCTGTCTGGCTGCCTGCTCAACAAAAAAATACTTTTTTGGCTACCCTCAGGTCTGCTTGCCTTCCTTGTTCAAGTTCTGTTCCTGGATACACTGAGCAGATGCCATACTGGACTATGTATATGCCAGTCATTTGTTTGGCAGGGTGAACCAGATCCTTTTATGATTCCCCAGGGTTTGGGAGTTGGTGGGGTGGAATAGACACAGAGGGAAACTTCTGCTGCAGTGAATAGGAATTAATATCTTGATGATGCCTTCTAGCCCAGTGTTTGTTGCCAATGGTGGTTTAAAAGTCTCAGCCATGAGCAAGTCCCAGAACATTTGGGATTGCCTAGCCCTGCTGTTCATCTTCCCTTGCTTAATTATGTCAATCAGGCTTTCACCTCCCCCATGAGGTCTGGGACGAGCAGTGTGTAATGGTACTCAAAGCTTCCTTTGAGCACAAACTCCTTGCCCTGTAGAGCAGATCAGCGCCAGAGCAAGGAGGGCACAGGCTGCACCTACTGCTGCCTCATGGTGCTGCTGGGCAGCCCCATATTGAATAGGTCTCCCTTAAGCCAATATGATTTTAATTAAAAACTTGTTCTCAAGGTGAAAAGTTGTTTGTTGACCAGACCTTTTTAGGAGGTGGGAGGGTTGCTTCAATCTGGTTAAATACCCAGAGTTAACAGTTCAGGTTTGACTCTACTTGGAGTAAAAACTAGGGGTTAACACGAGTTTTCGGTTGGGATTTGACTCAGCCATGTAAGTAGGTAGCCATATTCCAGGGTATTAATGTGTTAATCACTGGAACAAAAGCTCCACTGTTGATTACCGGAACAGGTTGCTGAAAGATTTTTTGCTTGTGGATAAGAACCTCTTGTGTCTGGGAATTTTCAAGGAATTCAATCCAATGTCCTGTGTTTATAAATTTGTCAATATTCTAGAAACAGTGACGAAAAGCCCTATTGAGCTCTGGATAAACTGGGATGCTGCATCTCTTCAGGCAACGCATGTCACAGTAATTGATGTGTAATCTTGCAGCCAGAGGAGCGGGAAGTGCTGCAGTGTTGCGTAATGCGCCGAGCCCAAGTGGGGCATTGCGTACAGCTGATGCCTTTTAATTATATCCCATAAGGGCGAGGGAAGGATCAGTGTGATGAAACAGTTTATTGATTGCTGCATTCATACATGGGCCTGCACACATTTACACACTTAGGAGCGAAGGGAAATGTATGCTGATGATGCGTGTGTGACCTTTGAGTCCTGTGTCTGCAGCTTGCTTAACTGGCCAGCAACAGGAGACAGGCTAGGAATAAATACCCCAACGTTGTGAAG
Organism: Hirundo rustica; assembly: GCF_015227805.2. Lineage (NCBI taxonomy): Eukaryota > Metazoa > Chordata > Aves > Passeriformes > Hirundinidae > Hirundo > Hirundo rustica. The sequence goes on from NC_053450.1 coordinate 3,212,599, forward strand.
TCAGCCTTGGGTGGTTCTATGCTACGTAACACAACCTGTGTTTTTCTGGAACACTGAAGAAAGTTTTTGGTTTTTTACTTGATGTGGACACCACTGTTGTACCCTTAAAACTGCTCTACAGTGATGGTTAGGAAGAAAAATTTTTTTATTATTATTAGTGCTGGTTCAGCACACTGGAAGTTGCATCAGATTTAATCTATATTCTGTTTCAGCTCATTAAACTCTGTGATGCAAATGTCTTATTAGTGTCAAAGTGATATGTTTCTAAATAAGTTAATAAGTGAGAGAGCAAGAAAAGTTAAAAACTAGTTTCCCAAGAGCCAAAAAGGATGGCACAGATAATCTAGAAAACTTGAGTGAATCAGCTTCGGCAGGAGATGGGAACCTTTGGCAGTGTTTCGTTTCCTTACTCTCTCTGCCACTTATTTTCCTGCTGCAGCATGGGCAAAGTTTGTTTGGCATTCTCAGTGTTTGAGCATAAAAGGTTCAGCTTCTGTCTTAAGTAAAGCTGGCACTTTACACTGTACCCTGGCAAAAATACATACTGTGAGTTTGATAAGGATATAATTCAGTAAAACCTATCGGAATTGCCAATTAGCTACAGTTGAAAAAAAAAAAAAAATCTACAACAGCAGTTGATTTTTTGGCCTTTCCTTGAGCAGGGCAGGTCATATGCATTGCTTTTGATTCCGCAGCAGCAGCAGCAGGAGTAGCAAATAAATCAGGTAATAGACATATGTGTCAATATTGGAAAAGGAATTAGGAAACTGGATTGTTATAAAGGCAGTAAGCTAGAAACAGTGTTCTACCTGAACTATTTTGGGTAACCTCTGTGGAAGTAGGCTAGTATGAGGGTTAGAAATTTTTAAATAAATAATGGAAGCTTTAAAAGCTAATGCTTGACAGCATTTGTGATCATGCTAAAAGGAAAATCACATTTGCCTGCCTGCAGATCAGCCCATGTGTTCTCTCTCTGATGCCTCAAACCTCAGCTGTTCCCAGGCTTTTTCTTCCCCTCTCCCCCTTCCACACATACCTTTGGCTCACTTCTCTTAACATATGCTTCTCTTTCCTGACACAGCACCATAAAACTGGGTTATAAACCAGAAATTGTCAGGAAAGCCACATAAACCTTTCTACAACTTTGACAGAACAGCCATGCAGCAGCAGAGCTTAATGAAACACTGACGACTCCCACAGTTGCCAAATATGAGAAGGGGAGGACAGTTGTAGGAGGTTGAGAAGCAATAATTGAGTAGAGACAGAAAATGGGAGAGCTGTATGATGAAATCCTTTAAGAGGCCTGTCACTTATTTCCTTAATTCCATTTTCCAGAAATGTTATTTAACCCACCGTGGTTGCTGCTGTCAGGTTATTTCATAGAGATTTTCAAAAGGCAGAATAGCTTTGCCAGAAGGAGATTTTACTCTTCTTCAGCTTAAAAACACCTCCAGAACTCTGTATGTGTAACACCACACTAATATTTCTGTACTGAAGCTCTTTGAAGAGCAAGGGCTTTGTTTTATTGCCAGTTTAGATGGTCTTTCAAAATGGATGGGTCTAGCCTAGGTGCAGACATGGCATGAAATAGTTTCCAAATTTTTGGAAGTTAATTCTGCTGTACCAGTGCTGACTTGTTCACATCCAACTCCTAAGGAAATCTAAAATTTGAAATACAAGTTTTAAGGAAATGTCAGTTTGCCTACATCTCTAACCTAATGTCATAATTTTAATTTTCCTATTAATAATTTGTTCCTTTCTCTGATGTAGATGCAGATTTTGTCTGGAGTCCTGTACTTATGATAAGGAGTAACTAAAGCAGGAATGTGTGTACATTTTAAAGGCCTGAATGTGCTGTAGGAGATTTGAATATCACAGCAATTTAGGAAGCAGGTTCCTGTCCTAGAAGACAGACACTGCCCCAGCCCTCTCCCCTGCAAAGTGTATCTCTGGTCTTCTGGGTTTTTCCTGACCATTCCAGGGTGGCTGCAGCTGACTTCTGCTGGTAGTTTTGGAAAGAATTTTCTGCTTTATTGCCCTTGGATGTCAGGTTTTTGCAGTGCCATGTTTTTTATGTCTCTACAATTTTCCTATGAATTCTTTGTTTGCTTGGTTATCACTCTCCTCAGTGCCCATAACCCCCTCCAATGGAGAAATTGCACTTTATCCCTCCAGTCTTGTGTCCCACGAAAAATTCCTTGTTTGCACAGAGGAGGCAGCCCTGTATATCATCCAGAGCAGCTGAGTGAGACAAGAACTCAGCATCCCAGCCCTTGTGCAGCCATCCCTGCTGACAGGAGCTAACCAGGAGGGGGACGAGGGAGAGGAGAGACTTCTTGCAAGTGGGTGATGTTTGCGTTCCCGCAGCATTTGGCTTGCAGAGCACACATACTCCTGCCTGTGAGATGTGGATATGTGCTGACAGCTCGTGCATGTTGCAAGCTAAGCACAAGAGCTCTGATTCGACAGGCACAGGAGGAATTTCAGGATGTGAATTTTACCAGTGAGAAGATTGAAGCCACAGTTTTGAGATGCTGTTTATGCAGTAGGCTGTTCCTGAGACACTGATCAAGATGCCTGACAATGCCAGGCAATCATTTTAAAGTAGGAAGCTAAGCAGCAATGAAAAACCTCACAGTTTTGTTCTGAGTTCTTCCACCTGCTCTCTTGCAACTGAATTGAGTCCTGTGATCACAGCTATTGGTCAGTTTTTCACCAGTGTTGTGCTATTTGCTGCTTCTTCAAGTGGCTTCTGAGCAAGCACTTGGCTTGAGCAAGTGCCTTATACAGGCTGGGCAGGAGTCATTGAATGAAGAGCAAAATTTGCACCTAAAAATCAAGTCCTATATAAGCTTCATTTCTTCTCACTGTAGCAGCTGTAAGATACTGTCACATTAGCGGTGCAAATTTGAGGCTGTCTTGTCTCATGTGCTACCACACTCTGATTTCAAGAATGCCTTAAAATTATTTCCTTCTTAAAAGTTGGTACTCTCATTGCTCAGATCATGGTAATGGACGCCAGGAGAAATTACTGTGCTTTTTTTTTAGCCTTTCCCTGTTGGTCAGAGTTCCTGTTTCAATCCAGAAGTTCGAATGTGGTTTCTGATGGGCACAACAAACTCTATGTACAAGTCCTGACTGTTCCTCAGTAGTGCTCAGACCACCAGTCAGGCCTATCCCAGTGCATTGGTTCAACATGTGTTGGCTCAGGTGTGGTTTCTCTGGCAGCTCGGGGTCCCTCTCTAAGCCATTAAAAGTCCTAAAATCTGAGGGAAGATAGCAAGAAGCAAAGAATATATGGTCAAAGTTTCATGGTGTCACAGCAGATTGTTTGCAGTTTATCTGGGAGATACACATGTCTGGCAAATCTGTATTTTTATTTTAAATGTAAAGGAATTCATATTTGGCTGAATTTATGAAATTATTCTGAAACCCCTACTCCTTATATAGCTCCTCCAAAGCTAAATTGTTTGAGTTTGCAGTGGTTCCTACAGTTTTTATGTATAATGAAAAACAGATACCAGAGTTCAAACTTTTTCACAGCTTTTTGACAAGCATTGGTTCTGCTTGGTACACTCCTTAAAAGTAGTCTAAACAAAGCAGATTGTATAAGCAATGCAGTTTTAAACAGATCAATGTGAAATATTTTTAGCAGCATGCAGTATTTTTATACAAGGATGAAATTGTGGAACAGAAAGCATTTGCAGAGCATGACAGCTTCTTGTGTTCGTTCAGAAATTTGTATGGTGTTTATTTAAAGTGTATAAACAAGTCTCTAGGTGATGATTTCTAACAAATGAAAATAGGACCTTAGCATCCTATTCCCATATCAGATCTTATTGTTAAGCTTATAAAGAACTATTTTTCCCCCAATAGAACTTATCAAAAAAGAGATTTTGAATAGAAACTGCTGCATGTGACTTAATCTTTCTTCCATGTAGCTCGTGACCTCACGCAGCCCTTAGACTGATGGTGACACAGTGAGCATTTCCTGTGAACCGTGAGCAGTGCTGGTCCCACTATTGTTGGGCACTTTTTTTGTCTGGGAAAAAACAAACCCTTATTTACTAGAAGCCAGTGTCCTGTTTGTTTGTAGCTGGCTGGGAAATGCCATATTACAAGGGTCTCAGTGGCAGTCGTCGCTCCTAACAGAAGCTGTTGTTGTGTTTTGCTCTTTTTCTCACTGATTTGTATGAGACTTCGGAGTCTGCCTTGTGACCTGCTCCACATTCAGTTCACGCCACAAATACTAACCTTGTTTATCCAATATGTTTTTTCCCTCCTCGGTGTTTCCTCAGATTAGCTGTCAGTAAAAGGCTAAATAATAATCCTCCAGTTATTATTCCTCCCCCGTGAGGCCACCGGGCTGCTTTCCCAAGTTGGTGGATGGTGGTTTGCTGTAAGAGCTGCTACCTGGCAAGGCAAGTGTGGAGGTGGAAAATTACAGACAAAATAAAGGAACAGCACTAAATTGGTAATGGAATGCAGCTGCTTTGGCCTTTGAGCCTGCATGTGAGTCTCAGCAGCCTTTGGTAAAGGCATGTGCTGCGTGGAACCGCTCCTGGCCATACAAAATCAGTCCCAGCCGACCCATGGTCTGTTCTATGGGGATGCGGCAACCCTCAGCAGTTGGGACATTTCACTTTTGGCTGTAAGAGGTTGTGGACAGGTTGTCACATGAATGACAATCTCATGGCTGCGCTGCCTTGAAATCCAGTCCAAGCCAGCATCCGTGCATCTGTTGTGCACATCAGAGACTGGATGCTGCAGGGCTGCAGGCCCAGCATGTAACCATAGCCCAGTTTATTTAAAATACACCTCCCAGCTGAGTCCTTGCCACCGCATGGGGGTGTCAGAAGGAACTTCTTGGTGTCAAAACATTCCCTCTGTCTCTACATTTCTGCTTACTGTTGTCTTTCCTGCCTCAGCTGTCTTCTGAGCTCTCTTCCCATTTTAAAATATTGCATAAAGTGGTGACATTCTGTAGGTTTAGCAGCGTACATATACAGAGAAAGGAACCATTAGAATATGTAATTACCTCCCTCAACTTTCTAACGCCCTTGCAGACAGAATTTTCATAAAGTTTCATTTTTGGACCTCATTCTTGTGAGGCAGAAAACCTCTGGAAAACTAAGGGGCGATTCTGTTGTTTAAACACAGACACACACACACATACACACAATTTCTTGAAGTATTTAAATTTTTAGTCTTTTTTTTTGCTTCTCTTGCCAAATCATGCATGCCAACCTGAATATGCATATCATGTATGCAGACATTCAAGATACTAAAACCAGAACAGCCTCTTTTAAGGCAGGAATAGCATTTGGGGGTTGGAGTTTTCCTTGTCTGTCTGGAATATTCTCATTTATATGAAAATGTCTAGCACTAAAGCAAGCTACTGTTGAAATGATGAAGGTCCTGAAGACTCTGCCAGCATGAAGGGTGAATTTTAGGAAGAGCATCTGTGAGGTACCTTTTGAAGTCTCACTCCATGGGACAGTGGAGGTCATGCTCAGTGCCTCAGAAAGCTCTTTCCTGGAAAACTGGTAGAATTCAAGGCTGTGAGCTTTACAAAAGTTTGATTTCCCAGCAACAATGCTGAGCACAGACATCAGAGGTGATACCTAAATCTGTACAGAGAGAGAAGACTCTTCTGGACACTAGAGCTCTTCAGAGTTTTGGTTCATTGGGCAGACTGAGCTTATCAATTACACATCTCAACTTTCAGATCTAGAAAGCAAACACAAAATGAAGCTCTGGATAATTCATTTTCCTGCCCATTGCTACAGTGATTGCTCTGTCTGCACATGCATTGCTCAGGTGAGGAGTCTGTCAGGTTCAGGAGGGAATTCTCTCAACAGCAGATTAATTTTTTTCCTGTACTGCTTTTAGTTTTCATATGCACCCGCTTCCCACCAGGAATCTTCTCTAACCCCACTCAGTTGTTTTCCACTTGAGTAACCAACTAAATTCTGTTGTGACAATCTCACAGTTTACATACTTACAGTAAAGCCGTACACATCACTTATAAATGGTAACAGTTTGAAATTCTGCATGACTGTATGTAAAACACACATGATGATTTTATAAACTGCTGGCCTTCTCTTGGAATGCGATTTATCAGGGCCCTGCCACTTAGCTTATGGAAGCAGTCCCATGGCATGGCTTCTCCAGCAAGAGAGAAAGCAGGTTATGCTCATGGCAGTGATTCCTGCCATTACCCAGTCTGTGGGAATGGCTCATGTTTCACTTGAAAGTTATCCCTTTCCTGTTTACTTGGGGGAGCACTCAAAGCTTTTTAGAGATTCTTCCATTTTTCTTGGCATGGGGCTATTAATTCTTGTATAGATTTTTATCATGGCCTCTTTTTCTAAAGATAGATATTTTGGCTGCTAATGAGTAGTTCAATTAAAAAAATAAATATCCGAGTGGGTTTTCTAAAGAAGAATCTTGAAGCATAATGTTCTTGGGGTTTCAAGTGTCCTTTTTACCCTTCCATAAAAGCTACATCCATGGCTCTGTTCTGAAATCATTGAGATTCATGTCTTCTGCAAAGTAAGCCATTTTCATTGTAAATATTTAGATTTAGGGTTTTATTTATAATACTTAGATGTTAGGAAGATCACCGTTTGCAATAAGTAAAAATAAATTCTTCCCAAGAAAGCATTTCAGCCTCTCTCCTCTGACTCATGCATGGAAGGATAAAACTCATTAATTTTAGTAATGTATCAGAGGTTGGGTAAAAAAACCTTTTTTCCTTCCTTTTACTGACCTGTAAAATCAAACCAGACCTTAATCTCATTTTGAGTTATTACATGCAAAGTTGATCTTGAAAGTACTTGAAGTCAAGTACTGAATGAGGGTTTTTTAATAATTTTAGGACATTTTTATGACAGTTAGCTGTGGCTATAAAGCATAAAAAATACCTATCTTTCCAGTTTAGAAATGTGCAGGTTTTACAGTTGAAGGAGAAATATTTGTAAACAGTTTTTAGTTCTCTGTGGAAGTCATTTCAAATGGTTTGTGTGTTTCCAGAGTTTGTTGTTGTTGTTGTTAAGATCTGTATACACCACTGAGAAATGTCATTGTAGACTGGAGACAAAGTGGTGGCCTCAAGGCCAGAGGGACAGTGAGATGTGCCAACCTCTGGTGTCACTGATTTGCAATCCTATTGCTTGTCCCTAACCTACCAGTGTTTCCTTGTTGTTTCTGCTCAGAGTCTCCATTAAAACAAATTGTTTGTCTCAATGGATGTTAGATTATTAAAAGAGAATCTTTGTGTCCATTTTACTTAAATATATCTATTTGATTGTTTATTCACATAAGATGTGATGAGGCTTGTTAGGATGATGACAGAGCTCTTCCCAGCCTTTACCCCTGTGTTTATTTAAAGTCTCTATATGATTTACTGCAAAACCTTCCCAGCGTCTCGCAAGTGTTTACTGATGGATGAGCTCAATTGAGACTTCCCAGCTCATAACTCACAAGTCACAACATAATTCAGAAAAGAAATGTCTGCTTTCAACACACAGCCCTCGTGCAGTGAAACGCCATCAAGTTATTCCAGATGGTGGTGATCACTACAAAAAAGATCCATGACATTGGTTAAGCTGCAGCTTCTCACTGTGTTTGAAACAGACTCTGCAGGGACTTGGCCTCCCACAGTAGCAACCTTGGGGATGCTTAACCAGTGCTCCTAGGATGGCTCTGTGCAGGCAAAAGGGGATGAGTATTTACACATTGCCATTTCTTCTGTGTCCTGAAGAAAAATCATTCACCCTAAATGCCCAGTCTTCAGTTTTACTAGCCTTGAACCAAATGTTTCCTCTTCCCCATCATTAATCAATTTTTAAGTCAGCTAAGTCAGCTCACGCACTGGTAATTGTCAACATCCTGGAGCAGGTGAAGTGCCAGTTAAACATGAGATGCCTGAACTTGCTTGTGTGCTTGGGAAGCTGTTGAACCTGGTGAAGTTAAAGGGAGTGTTAAAACCATAGAGAGATGGAAGCTTTCCTTGCACTTCTGCTTGAATTGCTGGCTTCCTAACTTGCATTTTTGATGGGGATACTGTTCATGAAGAGAAGCTGGATGGTGCAAATGAATGTAGCTGTCTGGGGACACTGTGGCTTCTTGAACAAGAGCTTTAGGTCTAATATGCAAATACACAGAGAGTTTTATCTCAGCTAAAACTTCCATGTCAGCCAAGACATCACCAAACAGGAAGAAAAGCTAAGCAGGAGATAGTGATTTGATTCATGATGTGAACACAGTGCCACCTGTACAAACAGCCCCTTCCTAAAGTTCTAAATCTTGTGCAAAAGGAGTCAGCAGTTCCATGGTAAGTACTGATGTGGAGTATTGGCCTCAGTACAGGCCTGCAGCTGCCTGTAACAAGGAAAAGTGGCTGAACCATGATGCCATTCCCTGTGGCACGAAGTTCATGGCAAACACAGATTGGGAAGTTTCAGCAGGGGCAGGTCTCTTCAAATTACTCTGGACTCATCAGGACAGCTGTCACTATTAGCTTGTTCATTAGCCAAAGTTGAGTCAAATCACACAGACCTTGACCTCAGACTTGGATTTTGAGTCCTGATGATGAAATTGGTCATTCATGCCAAAAAGAGCTTATTTTCCATAATATAATTTTTGTATCACAGAATGTGCAACAATCTTGGGAAAATCTGATCTCTCTCCTGGAAGAAGTCAGTCTTGCTAGTCAAGATTTGGTGCTACTTTAAACAGCACCAGATTAGACTTCCAAATCTGCATCAGAGGCTATTTTGGGCAGGGATTGGTATAATCCTGCTTGGTCATGGATGCCTCAGTGCGCTGAACAGGGAGCACAAGGTACAGGTTGATCTTGCCAGCAAAGGTCAAATGCTCACAATCACCATACATATATGGGTTTGGATAAATAAATGGTTTTCCTTCCTGGGATAAAGACACGGGGTTTTTCTGTCTTGGCATCAGTTGCACTGCAAGAAATAGATTGTTTTGTTTTTAACGTTTTTCTAAGAGCCGTGTCGGAGTGTTACCTGCCCTGTGCTGATAAAAGAGCGGGAGGCAGGTCCCAGAGGAGCCAGTGTGGCTGCTACTGTGGCCAGTCTGCCATCTACAGGCCACTGCTCCATGCTGGGGATGTGGAGAGCAGGGTTTGGGGGCTCTTTCTGCTCCAGAAATTATTATTTCTAGCAAACTGTTGTTTTCTAGTAAGTGCTGTGTAGTAGATTTTAACTTTTTCCCATCTGATCCTATGAATAGTCATCTCTGTTTTTAAGGAAAGCAAAGACAGTGGGGATGAGCAAAACTTAGATTTATCTAACTTGATGAATAATTGCTAATTGTTGGTTTTATTGTCTGTCGTTCATTTTTGTGGTTAGAAATAGGACATTTCATAAAACGTTCAAATTCTGTCCTTCACTTTCAGTCCATTAAATCTTTAATAACCCTTTTGTGGGGGTGGTCTTAGATGAAAACAGCACCACTATAATGTTCAATTTTGAATGTTAAAAGCTTTGTTGAGCAGGGGATCTGTGTGTATGACAGCCAGGCAGTTTCCAAGCACCCCAAAACCTTTGGGTTTATGTTCCACAAATCTGTAGAGGATTCCGTAGCAAATATACTCCAATTGTTACCTTCTTATTGCCCAGGTATTTGAAAAGTAAACAATCTGTGCTTTCTTTAGCTGTTTTCTTAACCATTGCTAAAGAACCTTAAATTAGTTTTTAATTTGGGAGAGAATTTACTGTAGATAAATTACGCTCAATTTACTATTTTCAATGGTGTAACAAAACTTCATGTATAGAGTGAAATGGTTGGTGTGTACCACATAACCTTTCCATCATTTTTGTTTTCATTTTAGGTCTTCCTGAACAGTACTACAGCCTCACTTGGTTCCTCAGCCCTATCCTGGGCTTGATCTTCACTCCACTCATAGGTTCAGCCAGTGACCGCTGCACGCTGAGCTGGGGCCGCCGGCGGCCTTTTATCCTTGCTCTCTGCATTGGTGTCCTCTTTGGAGTTGCACTTTTCCTTAATGGCTCTGTGATAGGTAAATAACAAGGAAATCCCCTACATGCATCCCCTGCTAATATACCTGCTTTGGGATTTTAATGTATGAAGTAAAGATAATGTTCTGCAGTTGGTTTACCTCATATTTAATGTTAAAATCATCAGAAATCTCCACAACCCTGCACTTGAGCTCTGTCCATCTTGCCTGTTATTATTTGAACTTGGAAGTTACAGCACTGTGCTGAGCATTGTGCAATCATAGCTATAACTGGTATTAATAACAATGTTATTAATACAATGGTTGCCAGCATAATGTTTGCAGTCCCTGAGACGAATTTGGTCGATCCTTAACATGGGAAAATTGTAGCAACCTGTTCACAGGGAAATGTTTCCTGTTGTGATCCATTTTCCCTTTAATGCATATCTGGCAACACATCCTGTTTCCAGCATTATTTCAAAAATTATCTTTTCACTTTTTCTTGTGCTTTTCTTAGACCCGGTATTGAAAAAGTCCAGAACACATTTAATATTTGTTTATCAAAAACTATGTGGGAAAATAATTTTTCCTGAGCCCCCATCAAAGCTGGTAAAAATAGTTTCCCTTGAACATAGTTTACTACGAATTTAATCTACAATCTCTTTGTAAATTTATTGTAGGAGAGGTGACAGCAAGTATGTTTAGGAAGATGTTTACAAAATGATTGGACTGATGCAAACAAAAGGAACTTAACACCTAATAACATCCTCTTGGCTCTCTTTTTTGGGGGTTAGATGCAGCTGAATTGTGAAACAGGTCTACTAATTGAGGGAAATGAGTGGAAAGTTACCTTGACTCAGCCTGTTAAAGCCAGACTGGAAAGCCAGGCTTCAATTCTCTGCAAACTGCAGTGGACAAACTATTTAGATAGATGACATTTAGTTTGTTTTTTTAATTTATCCAAGCAATAAATATTATTTATTTCAATTGTTATCATGTGGCGTTGTCCTGGGGTGACTGTATGGTTTGATATCAATTGTATTTAGTTGTCAACAATGGTATTTATTTGTTGTGTCTCCAAGACTTACTCCTCTTCTTCCAGATGTTTGCAAAATGTTAGAATACAACCCTCTCATGAGAATTTAAGTGATAAGAAGCTCTCAGTTCCCTACAGTAGTTTAGGTCAGGAGCCATTGATACTGGCAAGCAAACCTCTGGCTCAGTTTATAGGCTTATTTTGAAGCCTTCTAATAAATTAGCACAAAACATTTTCTTTCTTTTTCATTTTCCTATCCTTAATCTCCAGTTACTTGCAATCCCAATTGCAATTTGGGACAACAGGAGATGCTGCAAAAACTGTATCAGACCCTCTTTAATAACATGCCCTCTGGCAGTAGGAGTCATAGGGAGAGGAACCAAGAACACAGAGATTGACTAATCCCAGTCATGATACAGCCATGTCCGCGGAGAACTCCTTACCCTACTCCTGTTCTCTCCTTCAAAGAGCTTGTTATAAATGAGGATTCAATATGCAGGAATCAGCGTTTGAGATTTAGATGACTTTTGGTGGCTTAGCCAGTTCATCTCCTTCCACAGACATTTTAATCAGTTACACTAATGGTTTTATCAGCCTTGCATGTGTAACTTCTAAATCTCTGTGATTCGAGTAATTCATGCTTTTGTCACTGGTTCATCTCATGACATTATTATCCAGCTCTGCATTAATGCTACTCTGTAGACAAAAAGCATTTCATCTCATGCTGTCAACAGAAGCTGACTGATGCTTTTTGCAATGCAAAATACATCCATATTGCTTCATCCTTAAAAAATCAAGAAAATAAGAATGTTTAAGAAAAAGAGAGAGATGAAGGGGTTAAATTTCACTTTATCCTGATGTACTGCAACTACTGCACACTAAGCATTGTGTCCAGAATGCTGCCAGCAGTGCAGTTACCTATAGATGTATCTGAAAGATGAAGTATGTAATTTTGGATGCTCCCCTCTCCCACCATGACTGTCTTTTATAAAAACAGCCTTCAGCAACTGAAGGAAAATATATGGGAGGAATACAAAATAATATCCAGTGCTCCTAGAGATTCAAAAGATGCTTTATAAAATAGCATTTTGATAAATGTCAGTCTTAAGAACATTAAAACCATCTGTGTCCCAGACCTTCCATGGTGCTGTGCCAAAGAGCCGAAATTACCATTGTGCTCCATAAAGGAATGTTTACAGTGAGCGTGTTGGCCACCTCTCTCTTAATGTGTTAAGCTTGTTAGGAGTTTGCCCTTTTTAAATGAGATGCTCAGATACCTCTCCCATTTCTCCCCAGGTCTGGCTATTGGTGATGTCCCGGGCAAGCAGCCCATTGGAATAGTTCTCACAGTGCTTGGGGTTGTGGTGTTGGACTTCTGCGCCGATGCAACTGAAGGGCCAATTCGGGCCTACTTGTTGGATGTGGTGGATAGTGAAGAGCAAGACATGGCCCTGAACATCCATGCATTTTCAGCTGGTAGGAAGTTAGCTGAGATGTTTTTGGCAGCTGTTCAGTCTTCTTGAAGACCAGATTGTGGCTGAACTGATTTTTCCTGAGCTCACTTCTCACTTTTTTCTGTTCCACAGGTCTTGGAGGAGCGATTGGTTATATGTTAGGAGGGCTGGACTGGACACAGACCTTCTTGGGTAGCATTTTTAAATCTCAAGAGCAAGTCCTTTTTTTCTTTGCAGCCATTATTTTCTCTGTCTCCGTTGCTCTCCACCTTTTTAGCATTGAAGAAGAGCAATATAACCCTCAGCAGGACAGGATTGATGATGAAGGAGACACACTTTCCAGTGCCAAATTCAGTGGCAGTCTCCCTCCTTTGAATCGGCTGAATGTAATTGGTGAAGAAGAGCCATATGGAACTTCCATGTTCCATGATGAGGTTCAGTCAGAGCATGACCTCAATATGGAGTTCCTTGAGGTGAACATTGTGAGAAGCAAGAGTGACTCAGTTCTGCACATGCCCGACGCCACGCTGGAAATTGAATCGGAGCTGCTTTTCCTGCATGATATCGAACCCTCCATTTTTCAGGATGCTTCATATCCAAACACTCCTCACAACACGAGTCAGGAGATCATGAAGTCCAAACTCAACCACCTGTCTGCTTTCCTCAGGGAGAATGAGAAGGAGGAGGAAATGTTGCTTGATAATCGTTTAAATGAAGATAAAGTCCCAAACATCAACGGCTCCCTACCAAAAGAGTTCCTCAACGGACACGCCAGAATAGGCATGAAGCAATCCAGCACTTCCAACTCCATGCGGCGGCGGAGGCACATGTTCTACCGGCAGCCGTCCTACACCTTCTCGTACTACGGCAAGATCGGCTCCCACCGGTACCGCTTCCGCCGGGCCAACGCCATCGTCCTGATCAAGTCCTCGCGCAGCATGAACGACATCTACGACATGCAGAAGCGGCAGCGACAGCGCTGCCGGCACCGCAACCAGAGCGGCACGACCAACTCCAGCGGGGACACGGAGAGCGAAGAGGGCGAGACCGAAACCACTGTCAGACTCTTGTGGTTGTCGATGCTGAAGATGCCCAAGGAACTGCTGAGGCTGTGCGTCTGCCACCTCCTGACTTGGTTTTCCATCATTGCTGAAGCTGTGTTCTATACGGATTTCATGGGACAGGTCATCTTCCAGGGTGATCCAGAGGTAGGAGAGCAGTTCCCATGGGCAGACCTGCTCAGATTCCCTCCTTTCTGAGATGTGCTTAGTACAACCAAGTGGTGTTGGTGTTTTTGTCTGTTGCAGGCCCCTTCGAACTCAACTGAGCTGCATGCCTACAATGCTGGAGTTCAGATGGGATGCTGGGGGCTGGTGATTTATGCTGCTACTGCTGCCGTTTGTTCAGGTAAGAGACTGTGCAATCACACAGTGGAATGCACCTCATGCATATATTTCTAAGATAAAAGTAGAATCATGGAATATTTGGAATTGGAAGTGACCCACAAGGGTCATCTAAATCCTGGCCCTCCTGAAATAATGTTGCTTCAGTTCACATCCACCTCCTTTTTGAGTTAAAGGATATTTTGGAAAAGCATTTCTTGCAGTCATAAGGGGAAGGAAGGGCTTCTTTAAGAATCAATATTAAAAAGTTCCTCCATATGTAGAGGTGGAAATATGCACATATGGTTAAGTGGCGTAAAGCACAAAATGAATCAGAGGATACTGAGTGGCATTTAACAAGCCTTAGGGAAACTAAAATCATGCTTGGTAGAAGATTTAAGCATATGCAAGAGGGTTTTTGCAAAGACTGTTTTTAAATCAAAATTATAAATATGTATTTCTGAAAGTCATTCTGCAGATAATTTGGGCCTGCAATAGACTTTGAAATTGAGAGTTTTTGCCAAACTTAAATTCTGTCTTTTGCAGCACATCTGCACAGTTCAGTACCTTGGGGACGGGCTCTTTCTGAAGCAGGAACACGTCCTGTTCCCAGTGAAGGCTGGGCTGTGCTGGACAGCCCAAATATGAGCATCCAGAACCTAAACAGGGTATAGAGCTACCGTGGCCACATCAATCCCCTAAAACTTTAGTGAGTAAACCAGTATTTAAGGGAAAAGGACTTCAAACTAGAAGAAGTAGGTTTAGATTACATTTTAGAAAAAAATTATTCCCTATGAGGATGGTGAGGCACTGGAACTAGTTGCCCAGAGAAGCTGTGGATGCCCCATCTCTGGAAGTGTTCAGGGCCATGTTGGATGGGGCTTGGAGCAACCTGGGATAGTGGAAGGTGTCTCTGCTTGCAGTAGGGATAGTTGGAACTGGATGGTCTTGAAGGCCCTTTCCAACCCAAACCGTTCTGTGATTCCTGTTTTATTCTTTGTCCCTGCAGCCTTGTTGCAGAAATACTTGGACAACTACGACCTTAGCATAAAAGTGATCTACATCCTGGGCACGCTGGGTTTTTCCCTTGGCACTGCAGTGATGGCCATGTTCCCCAACGTGTACGTCACCATGATAATGATCAGCACGATGGGAATAGTCTCCATGAGCATCTCCTACTGCCCCTATGCGCTTTTGGGACAATACCATGAGATAAAACAGGTTAGTAGAATATTTGGAGTATATATGTGAATCAAGGCAGAACATTCATGTTTCCCTTAAGATCATGGTAGCAAAATGGATTTGTTAAATCCAGTTATTGAAGATACCTGTTTTGTTGAGGTGTGTGCCGAAGCTTGAATGGATAGTAAATAGCACGATTCCATGGTGCTGGAATCAGATAGTCTTGGCATTGAGTTGGGTCAGAGAGGGTCATTATTGCTTTTTCCCATGCTGAGGTATAAAACAATCTGGGTGGGTGTGGCAGATGAAGAGAAATTAAATTATTTTTGGTGCATTTACTGTATATCTAGTTGTTACTCCTGTCTTGGATGTGGTGTGTTAGTGTTACTCAGGTTTTTCAGAGTCTCAGATTTTGAACTGAGTCTGGAAATGCAGCTGTAATTTAGGGGATGCATAAAGCAAAACAATTCTCCTGGAAACAAGGACAATTTTGTCAACATTGACAAACATTGTCATTCCACTGTTCCATTTGGATTACAAATTACAGATTACAGAACGAACATTTATTACAAGTCCCTACATTGTGATTGAGAGGGGGGTCCTTTTTATGATCATAAAATTAATGTTTCATGTAACACCAAATGTTTCATGTAAAATTGTTTTTACAAAACCTAATCTTGGAGCTGATTTAGACTAGAAGTGACCCAGTCAATACCTGCCTCATGCTGCCACATCCTGAGGAGCATCCTGTTGCTGAGCAGATAAGGAGGCTGTTGCTCTGGAGTTGTGTCATGGTGCTGCACAAAGATGATGTGAAGTTGACAGTGGGGCTGAGAAATTCAAGGAAAGCTGTGGTGTTTAAGTATTGCCTTCATTCAGGGTTTTACCTCCTACCACGTTTCATGTCTTTTTGCAGTACATTCACCACAGCCCTGGAAACTCGAAGCGAGGGTTCGGCATCGACTGCGCCATCCTGTCGTGTCAGGTTTACATCTCCCAGATCCTGGTGGCCTCCGCGCTCGGCGGCGTGGTGGACGTGGTCGGCACGGTCAGAGTCATCCCCATGGTGGCTTCGGTGGGATCTTTCCTGGGTTTTTTGACAGCGACTTTCTTGGTGATTTACCCTGAAGTCAACGAAGAGCCAAAGGAAGAGCAGAAGCGGCTGGGTCCTCCAGAGACAGCTGAGGGCAGTGGCGCGGGCGCGGAGAAGCCGACAGTGCTGAAGCTGACGCGCAAAGGAGCCGTCACAGCGGAGCCAGAGGGCGAGTCAGCCGTGTGAGGCTGCCAGCGCTTGTTCACCCACATTCCAAGGAGTGCAGGTGCAGGATCAAGAACTTTTGTTGTGGTTTTCTTTCTTTTTTTCCAGGAAAGCAAATTAGGACTTTCACTACTTGTAGCTAAAATTTGCGGAAGAAAAGGCATTTTCGTGCAAAAATGTAAATTAAATTCGGTAGTCCTTCCTCTAGGTTTGAGCAGGTTGCTCTGATGCTAATTGCTTTCTCTGCAACTTAGAAATGTCATTTCTGAACACTTTTTTTATTAAGAATACATTTAGATTTCAAATAAGTTTTATTAATCTGCATGAGACTCACAGTGTATACAATTAGCAGTTAGAAAAATTAAGTTTTCAGCTGTTTTTAAACTAACAGAAAACGGAAGCTATCTTGATCTATAGTCTCTTGCCATTTTTTTGTCTGAACATTTCAGATTTCACTAGCATAATAACTGAATCAAATGCTTAGACATCAATTGATATTTTTTCACAAGCATGATAATTACTGGTCTGACAGCTACATTAATTTTAGACTTCATGTTTTTGTTAGTGCAATTACTGCAGAATCCTTTTATTTGCAATTATTTTCAAGGAAAAAAAAAAGCAATTACTGCAGTTTCTAAGAAACTGCCGTGAATTCTTTTAGTCATACTATTCACAACCACTCCCAAATCTGCTGCTTGTCAGGAGAGGGTGACACTGGGTGCTGGATGTCAGCTGTAAATGGAAGGAGCAGCAGCTGGGAGAGGTGACCAGCACTCACAGGTTTCTTTATCCACAAGTGCTGCATTTTATGAATGTCGTTGGAATACGCTGTGACAATTTTTAGCTGAGAGTTTCACATGCTGGTGAACTCGGGGGTTTTCTCAGCGTTTAAACCTGATCATCTCTGGATGAAGCTGCCGTGGAGAAAGGGCATCTCTGGGGTCAGCTTCGTGGGAGGGGGCATGCGGATTCTCTTCCGTAGGGAAAGGAAGTCATTGATTAATTGCACTTTTTATGATCCTTTAACCTCCTGGCTGGGAATGCCGCAGCCGAGGTAAAGGCACGGGGTCAGTACAACAAGGAGAACCCAAGGCCTACCTCCGTCACTTTATGGCATAGTCTGGGTGTATAAAAATCTGTGTCAGAACAGTTTTTAGGCCTTAAAATTCAAATGTTGCTGTTCCAGTCCTTGTGTTGGAGGAACTGTAGGCCGGAGCTCTTCTGAGCTGCCGTACAAATGTTGTCAGCACATCCTCCATGTCCCCTTCTGTGATTCAGGACACAGCTGCAGTGCAAAGATGCTTTTCTGGAAAGAGGTTGAAAGAGTTGTGCTAACTTGATTTAAAATAGGTTTGGATCACTATCCAGCAGCCATTTAAAGCAACTTTCAAAACTTGTGTTTCACAAACTTCCGATTGTCATTTGTAAGATGTGTTTGTGATGCTGTTGACTCATTTTGGTTTGGGCCCCCCGGGCCGCCATCAATCTGTGTGCTGGACAGGCAAACAAGCATGATGTGAGATTCCTGCTGCCTCAAACTCCTCCTCCTCCAAGACTTGCAAATGCCTGTGTCAATCACGCTGCAATCCAGGCATTCAGACAAAGAAGCTATATTTCAATATGAAAAGCAGTTTTTATTGAATTACTTGAATTGTCAATGTATTCAAGAAATGGATGTTTGGGTGTATTTGAAGGTGACATCTGTGGGTTTCTCTGAAGGCTTCCAGTCAATGTATATGGCCTCTGCTGTCAAGGGTAACTATGTTTTTAGGCTGGTGACATCACAGAGCACTGAAGTACATGTAATCACACAGGACTTAGGGGTTGTATTTGTTTTTCCAAGTGTCTTGAGGAAGTCTTTTTTTTTTTCTCTGTGGTGAATATTTTTTTATGTAGAACATGTACTGTGAACTGTATTCAGCCAGGGGCGCGATACTACTGAAGAGTATGAGACTTTACTGAAGAAAGCAGTTGTGAGAAATTCTGCCGTGAATTTTATCATCTCAGTTACATTTAATATATTTTGGTGATGATCATGTGTGAGAGACAAGTGTTGTGTTTCACCCTAGAACTGGCATTTGTGTAAGTTACATGCTGAGTTACACATTTTAAAGTGGCTTTAATATTTTCGTTTTGAAGCGCCTTTTGAAGATTCTGCTTTTGGTTTAATAGCCACTGTCAAGTACTCCTTATTTTAATCTCTACTGCTGGAAAGGTTCTTCAACAGTTTAAAAACCTGCATCTTCTTACTGGTGCCAGCCTTACCCTTTTCCCAAGGGTTCCATGGACCATCATGGATCAAATCTCTATTACTCCACGTTGCACTTCGAAGCCAAGATCTTTCACTGCACCATCACACTGACCAAGTAGCTACAGAGAGAGAGGAGAGGCTGAAGCTCCCTCTGACTTCACATCCCAAAGAGGGAACATGAAACCATTTTGGAAGTGAGCTCACCCATGTTTATGGAGCTTTCTCAGCCAGGGCAGGGCAAGGAGGGAGGAAGGACCTTTCATTTCAAACCCAGAGGCTACAAGCAAAGACAGGGCAGGGCCAGTTTTGTCACAGACAGCGTTTGGCATATCTTCATTTCTAAGAACTGGGTGTTAAAATCTGTGTTTGAAGTTGTTTATGGGGCTCATAACGCACGAATACACACACTACCACGGCAGGAAGCTGATTTCACTCCCTGGTAATGGCAAAGGAAATAATTATTCATTGTAAGTGCGCTGAAGTTTTAGTAGTGTTGCCAGAAGAATTAACTTGGGGAGCCCCAGCCAAAGCATGTCCTCCTGTCCTTGGACCAGCCTGGGAAACCCCCACATTGGCTTCACCTGCTGAGGTGTCCCAAGGGCTTTCCTTTGATGTGAAAGTTTTCTTTCTAACCCCAGCAGGGTAGAGTGGGCAATGATTTATTTCTTCATCTGTCCCTTACCTTATCTTTTGATACAGAAATGAT